>NW_005355204.1:869213-881518 GCF_000412655.1 Myotis brandtii | reverse complement strand
CCCCCGGGGGGGGGGGGGGGCTCGTCTGCACAGGATGTGACGTCCTCTCTTGCCCTGACGTTCACACAAAGGCCTCCTGGGCGGGAAAGGCCACAAATGCCTCGAGGGAGACATGCCGCTCGCCCACATGTGAACCAGGTGTGAGTCGCCTGCTGGGGTCCTCCTCCGTGGGCAGCCGTGGGCAGCCGTGGGCAGCTGTGGGCAGCCGGCACAAGCTATGTCACGTGGGGCTCCGTGGTGGGAGTCCTGGGCTGTGTTGACTCTCAGGGGCCAGGGGCCAGAGTCAGGGTGACAGAGACGGATAGGTGTGAGGACAGGGGCTGCTGCTGGCCAGGAACCTGTCGCTGGAGTCCGTGAGGTGGCGTGGGTGACCTCTCCGCCGCGGCCGCGGAGTGCGCGGCTAACGCCTGGGGCGTGGGTGGCTTTTCAGAGCCTCCTGGGTCTCATCCCAACCTGTCCTCCGGCTGCCATTTCCCACCGGGCCATGTCCTCGAGGCCTCGTCACACCTGCCCCGGGACACTCGGGCCTGAAACCAACCGGCGCCGCTTCTCACTGCTCGAGGCTTCTCACGCTCCAGGAAGAGCCAGTCAGCCCTACAGGACCCTGTGGGCGCAGTGCCCAGTGTGTGCCTGGCGCACAGTAGGTGTTAGTCGCTGATCAGCAGGCCCCGCCCTCTCCGCCTTCACCCTTGACGGGGGCTCATCCAGCTGCCTCCAAAGTGAGTGAGTCCCAGCTCTGAATGTGCTTCTGTCTCGAGCCCGTTTGCAGGGCCTGAGCCTGCGCTGCTGAGCTCACACAGCAGGCTGCGCCTCGTCTTCCGTGCTTCGTCTCTCAGCTTCTGCGAAGACGGAGTGCTCGCTCCCTCCCCTCCCTCCTCGGCTGAGCAGGTGTCCTGGTGGGTTTAACCTTGACCAGGTCAGAAGTTCCCGCCTCTGCCTGGCTCCCAGGTCACTGCCGGGTCCCGCTCACTCTGTTTACCCTTAAAGTAACCATTGTTAAGGTCAGCACTTGTGGAGACTGACTTTCTTTTTTTAAATTTTTTGTTAATCCTCAGCTGCGGATATTTTCCCATTGATTTTTAGAGAGTGGAAGGGAGGAAGGGAGAGAGACAGACAGACAGACACATCCATGCGAGCGACACATCGATTGGTTGCCTCCTGCACACACTCTGACCGGGACGGGGGATCGGACCTGCAACCCAGGCACATGCCTTGACCAGGAATCAAACCCAAGACCTTTCAGGGCGTGGGGCTGGAGCTCTAACCACTGAACCCCCCTGCCCACATGACGCCCATTTTAACAGGTGTTTTTTTTTTCCTTCACCATTTCTCCTTCATTCTTAGTTTGGGATAAAATTTATTTGTTTTTCTACCTGAAATATATCCTTTTTCAGTCAGAAAATCTACCAAGCTTGTGTCTGGAAAACTCTTCGATTGATCCTCACACTTGCATAGCTGAGGAGCCAGGATCAGATTCCCGTCGCTTTCCTCTCGTCGCTTTGAAAAGACTGTTTTCCTGCCTTGGGGGCCGTCGCTGCGGCCGGTCGGGGCCCTTCTGCGTCAGGCACACTGTCCCCTCAATCCGCACCTCGCTGGTCCGGGATTTCCTTGTGCCCGGGACGGGGCTGATTTCATTGTTCTTTTCGCCCTGGCCTTTCTGTGGCTTCTGAACTGGAGAAGCCTGTGTGCCATCAGTGCCAGGAAACAGCACACTGTGTGTGGTTCAAACGACTCTCCCACCCTCCCAGTTCCCCGGCCTCCCAGGGGCTGTCACTCGGCCTCCGCTGCCCTCGGGGATCCCCAGCTCTCTCCTCTCCATGTCTCTCCTCAGTGGAGTCCAGTCTCCCAGGGACCCCGCCCATGGCGTTCCCCCACTTCAAGGGGTACGTTTTCACTGCAGTCGTGCCGTTCCTTCTCTGTGACATCGCCTGCTGTGCTCTTCTTGTCATGTTGTTGATTCCCGCTCCAGCGTCCTCATCATTACGATGCAGTCCCTCACCGAGACCTCGGACAGCCGCCTCTGCGCTGTGAGCCTCCGTCCTCCGACCAGGCGAGGCCCATGTGGAGTCCCTGGGGAACCCTTGCGCTGAGAGTGGGCCTGCTGAGGGTCCTGGTGTATGGGTTCACGGCCAACTCCTGCCTCCGGCAGGCAGGCCCCGTGGCCCCTCGGGCTCAGTGACAGCCAGGCCTTCCCCCTCCCCCAGGGCCTGGGCGTCTGCGGTCACGTGGCTCCCACCGTGGTGTCCGAACCCCTCTTCTTTCGGATTCCTGAGGGGTCCCCTTAATTTTGTGAGAGGCTGGCCTGCCACCGGCCCAGTGCCTCCCAGTGTCTTGTGGGGGAGGGTCTTCAGGTGACCCCGCCTTCTACTGTCTGGGAACATATGTCCACGCCAGTCAAACCAAGAGAGCACGGGGCCAGTGGCAGGCCGCCGTCGGTTCACGCCACCTGCCGGTCCACCTGCGGACCGACCGCCTGCCGACCGATGTCACGTCCTGCGTCATAAAGAAAGGCGTCCGAGGGGCCGCCTGTGAGAGAGGGCGCACTGTGCCCTCGCCAGCGGCTCCCCGCTCACCTTTCTGTGTGCAGGCGGGCCTGACCGCCCTTCGCAGGCACTGCGCACCCTGTGTCCCTGAGCCTGGCTGCGTGGGGACTGGAGACTCGGTCAGCAGGCGGAGGCAGGTGAGTGGCCCTGCATGGGGAAACCCGGCGCACACGTTGGACGAGGGTGACAGTGACTGTTGGGGGCAGGCTCCGGCTGCGTGAGCTGGACAGGAGAGCAGAGGGTGGCACCGTGTGACCCATGCCACTGCACCCCCACCCCTCGCAAACGCACGGTGCATCATTCCTGCAGTTGAGCTGAAAAAAGATGGAAAATATCTTGGATAGTCTTTTCTCTAACTTCACCCTAAGCAGTGAAAATGGTTTTTGATAGGTCAACTTTCTTCTCTCCTCTACTTCGAACTCCTCATCTCAAAGCAATTGGGTGAGGAGTGTTGGCCGCGGCTCTCGGTGGCTGTGGCTGACCCGGAGCCCCACTGTCCCTTTTCTCCGCGGCTGACAGGAAGGCCTGGGACACAGGCTCGGCTCCAGGCTCTGCTCCCTCTTAGCAAGCTTGGTTGGTGAAGAGAAGATACATTTTTGAGTCTTGTGTGAGCTGTTCCAGTATTGGTGACATGTCTCTCCTCCTATTCTTATCTTACTGCACATTAGGAGTTAAACACCAAAGTACTTGGCCTGGCTGGGTGCTCAGTGGGTTGGAGCGTCATGCCAGACACTGAAAGGCTGTGGGCTCGAGTCCTGGTCAGGGCACATACCTGGGTTGTCGGTTTGATCCCCATTTGGGGCACGTACAGCGGCAATGGATCGATGTTTCTCACAGAGATGTTTCTCTCTCACATCGATGTTTCTCTATCCCTCTTCCTCTCTCTAGAATCAATAAACATATCCTTGGTGAGGATTAAAAATAATAATAAATAAGAAAGAGAGAGAGAGAAGGAAGGAGGGAAGGAGGGAAGGAAGGAGGGAAAGAAGGAAGGAGGGAAAGAAGGAAGGAGGGAAAGAAGGAAGGAGGGAAAGAAGGAAGGAGGGAAAGAAGGAAGGAGGGAAAGAAGGAAGGAGGGAAAGAAGGAAGGAGGGAAAGAAGGAAGGAGGGAAAGAAGGAAGGAGGGAAAGAAGGAAGGAGGGAAAGAAGGAAGGAGGGAAAGAAGGAAGGAGGGAAAGAAGGAAGGAGGGAAAGAAGGAAGGAGGGAAAGAAGGAAGGAGGGAAAGAAGGAAGGAGGGAAAGAAGGAAGGAGGGAAAGAAGGAAGGAGGGAAAGAAGGAAGGAGGGAAAGAAGGAAGGAGGGAAAGAAGGAAGGAGGGAAAGAAGGAAGGAGGGAAAGAAGGAAGGAGGGAAAGAAGGAAGGAGGGAAAGAAGGAAGGAGGGAAAGAAGGAAGGAGGGAAAGAAGGAAGGAGGGAAAGAAGGAAGGAGGGAAAGAAGGAAGGAGGGAAAGAAGGAAGGAGGGAAAGAAGGAAGGAGGGAAAGAAGGAAGGAGGGAAAGAAGGAAGGAGGGAAAGAAGGAAGGAGGGAAAGAAGGAAGGAGGGAAAGAAGGAAGGAGGGAAAGAAGGAAGGAGGGAAAGAAGGAAGGAGGGAAAGAAGGAAGGAGGGAAAGAAGGAAGGAGGGAAAGAAGGAAGGAGGGAAAGAAGGAAGGAGGGAAAGAAGGAAGGAGGGAAAGAAGGAAGGAGGGAAAGAAGGAAGGAGGGAAAGAAGGAGGGAAGGAAGGAAGGTGGGAGGGAGAGAAGGAAGGAAGGAGGGAGGGAAAGAAGGAGGGAGGGAAAGAAGGAAAGAAATATCAATGATGAGAGACTCATTGATCGGCTGCCTCCTGCATGCCCCACACTGGGGATGTGATCTGACTGGGAATCCAACTGACCTTCTGGTTCATGGATAGACGCTCAACCACTGAGCTACGGTATGCCAGCCGAACAATGGTGTGCTTTTTCAATCAATTCTCTTTAAGTTTCCTGGGAAGGGAGGAAGGGAAGGAAGGAAGGAAGGGAAGGGAGGAAGGGAAGGAAGGAGAGCGAGAGAGAAGGAAGCCTGGGGCCCCATGAGCGCCGTTGGAATCCCTGCCGGTACTTTCCACTGTGTGTGGACCTGGTGCTTCCCATCAGGCACGAGAGCGAGCTCCTGCCGCCAACTGTCTCCGGGGCACCTCACACCACTCACTGAAATTCCTTCTTCCTAAAAACATCATCGGGAAATCATAATGAGCACATCACAGGCACAGAACACAAAAGGCTGTTCTAAGAAAAGATCTGGGCTTTGTGATGGGGGAGAAGCCGTCTGCGTTGCTAGGCAACCGTTCCTCCTCTTTCCTGGGCCTGAAAGGTCCCCGTGATCACCATTGTCGTCATCTCCTGGGCTTCTTCCTGTCAGTCGGGTGATGGTGCAGGTGTGGGGGTCCGAGACCGTGGCCTGGAATTGGCCGTTTGAATTTTGTAGGTGCCCTTTAGCCGGGGAGGGTGGGGGTGGCCATTGAACACAGGAATCGGCTGTTGCACAACACGCGGAGGCCGTCACTGACGCCTGCTGTGAAGCCCGCCCCAAGGATGCGGGCACCGCGGGCACCGATGCCATGGCTGCAGCCAAACGGAGCCCCATTTCTCCATCACAGCGCTGCCTGTCCGTCCCCGTGGCCCGGTGCCTGGGCGCCGGCGATGCTGCCGGCTCGGGGTCCGGTTCCTCTCAGAACTTGTTGGGCCTGGAGACCTCCCCGGGTTGGTGCCCGGACCGTGTGCCACGCTCCCCCTTCACTTCCCTCCGTCCTGTCAGCTCTCGGGAAGCCCCGCTTGGTTTGCAACTGGCTTTTGTACATAAACGGAATTTCTAAGAAACTCTGGCTTCAAGTGTATTTCACATGTCAATGCACATGGTGGAGGCCAACATCCACATTTTATTTCCTCACTTAATAAGGCCTGTGTATTCACTTACAGCAGCGGTTCTCAACCTGTGGGTCACGACCCCTTTGGCGGTCGAACGACCCTTTCACAGGGGTCGCCTAAGACCATCCTGCATATCAGATATTTACATGACGATTCATAACAGTAGCAACATTACAGTTATGAAGGAGCAACGAAAATAATTTTATGGTTGAGTCACAACATGAGGAACTGTATTTAAAGGGCCAGAAGGTTGAGAACCACCGACTTACAGTAATAACAGTTGCTGTAAAACAAATACGTGCAAATGCATCGTCCCTGCTGCCGTCATTTATAAGGAGGAGGCAGAAATGGGCGTTAGCAGGGTCACCGTCCTGATGTCTATTCCATGTCAGAGTCTCAGAAACGCTCCCTTCCGTGTACGGTCAGCGGCAGTCTCTGTGCTAAAAGTTCACAAACTCAACAATCCATGGGAATGAGGGGCTTCATTACCGCCAGGCATAGGTGTGACTTGGGTGAGGACAGGATGAGGAGAGTGTAGTCCGTTCAGAATGATCAGATGGACGTGTTGTGTGCTCAGTGGTTAGAGCGGCACCTGACCTGCCAAGGTTGCAGGCTCGACCCCCACTCAGGGCACATACAAGGAGCAACCAATGAATGCGTGAATAAGTGGAACAACAAGTCCATGTTTCTCTCTCTCCTTTCCTCTTTCTCTAAAATCAATTTTTAAAAATTAGAATGATTGGATTTATCTCTTCAATTTTTATGTGGTGTCTTCCGACTTTTCCACTGTTTCTCACTTACCTTTGAAGGAGAACAGATCATTGGTAGAAATAAGACACCTTACCTGTAATGTCTTTTTGTTGTTAATCCTCACCCGAGGAGACTTTTTCCATTGATTAGAGAGAGTGCAAAGGGAGGGAGGAGGGAGGGAAAGAGAAAGAAACATTGATGTGAGAGAAACACATCAAGTGGTTGCTTCCCGCACACACACCAGCTGGGCTGGGGATCAAGCTTGCAACCCAGGTCCGTGCCCTTGACCGAGAATCAAACCTGAGACCCTTCAGTGTGCTGGCCGGCGCTCTAACCACTTAGCCACCAGCCAGGGCATCACCTGTAATGTTTTGTCTGAGAAACAGCTAGTTTAGGAGTTTGAGATGCCTTGGGTAGATATTTTAAACTTTTAAAAGGCAAAAATTAGCCCCGACCGGTTTGGCTCAGTGGATAGAGCGTTGGCCTGCGGACTGAAGGGTCCCGGGTTCAATTCCAGTCAAGGGCATGTACCTTGGTTGCGGGCACATCCCCAGTGGGGAGTGTGCAGGAGGCAGCTGATGGATGTTTCTCTCTCATTGATGTTTCTAACTCTCTATCCCTCTCCCTTCCTCTCTGTAAAAAGTCAATAAAATATATTTTTTTAAAAAGGAAAAAAATAGTAGAACTAACATAAAATCTAATTAATTTTTCTTCAGACATGTGTTCATTGAAGCAGCTACGACTCACATTTAAAACCACGACATTGTCCATGGCGGTGGGTTTTTGTCTGGACCAAGTCACAGAAGGAAGCGAGATGCAGGAGGCGTGTTTGAGGCGGTGGCCTGGCTGAGGTGGCTCTCATTAGCACGCGTCCCCTTAGTAACTGTGTAATTAATTGCACGCAGCCCAGGGAAGCCGTGGAAATTGCATTCTGAGATGTATCAAAGCTGACTTATGCTTCAGACGTCCATGCAATTTACCATTAATGAAGCTGAGATGGAAGCCCCGTCTATAATTATTCCTCACTATTTGAATGACAAGCAAAGAATTTTATCAGCAGACTTTTAAATGAAAGGGGATTAGCAGCTAATGTGGAAATTGTTCAACTTCTTAATGAAAATAATTCTGAAGAAAATGTTTAGTGGAAAGAGAGGTTTGATGAAAGCATTTGCCATTAAAATAGCCATTTTAATGAGTCTCCATATGACTTTGTCTACGTTTGCCAGCAGGGTGCAAATATCTCTGAAAGCAGATGAATATTTTATAGGATCTGAGCTGCTCGTGTGTCCCAGGAATGGCTCGTGCAGTATTCCCACATAGCCGGCGAAGGTGAGAGAGCCACGAGCCAAAGCTGCAAAATGTTAAATGTATAAGAATATTCTAGAAGAAATCACAGTTTGCTTATTAGCATAGGAAGCTGCCTTTCACCCTCTGAGTGCTCATGTAATACTATAGACAGTAGATGTCGTTAAAGAAGACTTGTTAATGAAGCACTGGTATCCATTCGTCCAAAATGGTCCGTTTGCATCAATGCTGTGGCTCAGAGTCTCACCTGCGTTTCCAGTGACCCTGACCTTACCTTCACCCTCGTGTCTGACACGGGGGACACGTGGCCACGGAGCTGCCGCCCGTCCTCAAGGCGGGGCCAGGGGCACACCCTGGATTCATTCAACAGATATTTACTGGCACTTCAGGCCGGCTTTTTTGGAGCCTGAAAACACATCCCATGTTTACTTCTTCGTCCTGATTGTTCCCTGAGTTACAAGTGTGGACTGAGTCTAGGCTGACGGCCGCTTGTGGTTAGAGCCCCGCGGCACTGTGAGCGGGAAAGGCACCAGCCGGCTTCTGGCAGCTCCGAGCCTGGCCTGGGAGGAACGGCACTTCTAGGGCAGCGCATGTGTGTGCCGGGCCCGGCAGGGCTGGAGCTGCTGCTGGCCACAGCCGGGCCCCGCTGGGCTGAGGGTCTCCCGACGTCTGAGCCCCCACGCCCGGCATCCAAGCAGGTGCTATACATGGTGCAGATGTGCAATCTTCATTTCTTAGCAAGTCTGTTTTCTCAAGCCTGATATCTGGTTGGTATCAGCCCGAATGGGTCTGGTTGGTCTCGGCCCGAATGGGTCTTAGGACACTGAACCCACCAGCTCCCGCAGTGACAGAACTATTCCAGGTTCATTGAGTTTGGGGTTAAGCTATCGGCTAATAATTTTCTCTGGTATTTTGGGCAAATGTATCTTCCCTGAGATCCATGCACTGGCTAAGATGACAGAGATCGAATGTCCAGACATGCTGTCCACGTGACAAGGCGCGGACGCTGTTGGCGCTGGCGGCGGGCGGTGTGTTTCTCGGTGCGGATGCAGGCTTTGACTTTGGGTGAGCTAAGGCTGTGACTGAGACGCGCCTCGCTGTGGCTGTCTGAGGGATGAAGAGTTGAGACAATTACAGAATATTTTACAAGCTAAATGGTTGCAGAAATTTGGAAGTATCAAGAAGAACAGGTGAGATAATGAAATGAGCTGAATCTACATTAACTAAGTGAAAATCTCCCAGGCAGGGCTGGAGGTGCTGCTGGCCACAGCCGGGCCCCGCTGGGCTGAGGGTCTCCCGACGTCTGAGCCCCCACGCCCGGCATCCAAGCAGGTGCTATACATGGTGCAGATGTGCAATCTTCATTTCTTAGCAAGTCTGTTTTCTCAAGCCTGATATCTGGTTGGTATCAGCCCGAATGGGTCTGGTTGGTCTCGGCCCGAATGGGTCTTAGGACACTGAACCCACCAGCTCCCGCAGTGACAGAACTATTCCAGGTTCATTGAGTTTGGGGTTAAGCTATCGGCTAATAATTTTCTCTGGTATTTTGGGCAAATGTATCTTCCCTGAGATCCATGCACTGGCTAAGATGACAGAGATCGAATGTCCAGACATGCTGTCCACGTGACAAGGCGCGGACGCTGTTGGCGCTGGCGGCGGGCGGTGTGTTTCTCGGTGCGGATGCAGGCTTTGACTTTGGGTGAGCTAAGGCTGTGACTGAGACGCGCCTCGCTGTGGCTGTCTGAGGGATGAAGAGTTGAGACAATTACAGAATATTTTACAAGCTAAATGGTTGCAGAAATTTGGAAGTATCAAGAAGAACAGGTGAGATAATGAAATGAGCTGAATCTACATTAACTAAGTGAAAATCTCCTCATTTGCTCTGTTAGCCAATCCCAGCGGCTCTACCCACTTCTCCCCTCACTCCATCCCCAGCCTCAGCCGCTGGGATCCGTGTGGATGGTCCCGGCTCGTGCATTGACCCTGCCTGGAGCCAGTGACCTTTTAAAAGCATCTTGTCATCATGTGCCTCTTACCTTAAACCTCTCCACGGCCTCCCTTTGCTGTTAAAGTAAATGTTACCTTAAAGGCGTCCAGACCTGGGAGGGGGCACACAATAGAATATACAGACGTCATATCATAAAGCTGTACACCTAAAATTTATATACTGTTACTAACCAATGTTACCCCCATAAGTTAATTTTTTAAAAAAAACTTCAATACCTGGCCTGTGTAGCTCACTGGTTGGAGCATTGGCCTGAGCACTGAAGGGTCTTGAGCCTTTCTGGTCGAAGGCACCTGTCTGGGTTGCAGGTTCAACCCCTGGCCCTGGTCGGGGCCCATGCGGGAGGCAACCAATCAATGTGTCTCACATCGATGTTTCTCTCTCTGCCCTCCCTCCCTTCCACTCTCTCTAAAAATCATGGGGGGAAAATATCCTTGGGTGAGGATTTAAAAAAAACCTCCAAATTCTCCCCCAGCAGCCTGGCCGTCTCTGTTTCTGGACCCTGTGGGTCCATTCCCACCCGGGCCCTTGCCCCGCGATCCGTGCCCTCTGAGCCCTTTCCCCCATCTTTCCTGATGAGCTCGGGAGCAGTCCCTCCTCCATCTCTGTCTACATCTTCTCACAGGTGCTGCCATCTGAAGTTGTCTTTCTAAATTATGTTTATTTGCTTGTATGTGGTCTGTTCTCAGATAAAGAAATCAGCCCCAGGAACACACACAGCCCCTGATGCAAACAATATTCTTAATAAAATCAGTTGAATGAATGAATAAATGACCAAAACCAACACGTGAGCAGGAATCTAAGATAACTTGCAATTTGGAGTTTGAAAATGTTGGTCTTAACAATTTCTGTTTATATAATTAGTCCTTGCTATATTCTGCAAATAATTTGAAGTTTTTTACCTTTCCTTTTTTTTAAATGTATTTTTATTGATTTCAGAGAGGAAGGGAGAAGGGAGAGAGATAGAAACATCAATGATGAGAGAGAATCACTGATCGGCTGCCTTCTACACACCCCCTACTGGGGATTGAGCCTGCAACCCGCGCCTGTGCCCTTGACTGAAATCAAACCTGGGGCACTTCAGTCCACAGGCCAACGCTCTATCCACTGAGCCAAACCAGCTAGGGCGATAACTTGCAACTCTTAAGTCTTCTACAATAAGAGGAGGGATCCAGGCTTTGCTCACACTATCAAGCAAACCTCTTCTGCCCTAAATTTAAATATTAATAGTTGTAGCCTTATGGAAAATATGGTATAATTCTCTTCATTATTTTGCATTGCTTGTAAGTATTCATCTTCGTATTTTACCTATGTTCACATAACCTTCATTGTTACGATGTTCTGTAAGATAATGAGATGCGCACAGTTCACTAGAAGTCCTGAGCTCTTCAGGAATGGCCGCCCGGAGGCAGACATGCCTCTGAGCTGTCACCATCATCACTGTTGCTGAACAGCTGTTTCTCCGTCTTCCTCAGGAGACCTTGTCTCCTGTCCTGCACACCCACTGAGCGTCACCTCAGGCTTCTGTTTAGGAAGAGCAGGTACTGAGGACAGAATTACTCACCTTTTCAAGTTATTCATTCACATGTTTCTGGAACAGAATATGGGCGTCATTGACATTTCCCCAGGTTCCAGCTGTGAGTCTGTGTTGGAACTCTGTTCCTTCATCCTGCTCCCCTGCGCCAACTGTCGGGTCCGAGCCCCTTTGCCAGGGGCTGGACCTTCTCGGACACCGGGTATCTGACGGAGAAGCCATGAGGAGTCGTGGGTGTATAAGAGAGTCTTTATTGTAGAAGCCAGTGGCCATGTGGCCATTGCTAACAAGGAGCCACTAGACAAAACAGTCCTTCAAAGCAAAGTCCCACCAGCAGGTAGCTGCACACGGCTGGGTAACAATCCGTCTTTCCACACAGCAGCAGCCTCTGTCCCCATAGCAGCAGCCTGCTGGCCAGTAACACATCTTCCCCATAATGCAGCCCCGTGCTAGCTGGTCAGTAACAACTTTATACGACTTAGACAAAGAGGCTGCTTTCCACATAGTGACCTCGGTCTTTTGGGGGATAGAAGGGCATGCTTGCCCAGTGTACAGTGTTATAGCTGTGGCCTTGCTGTGCACCTGCGTATAGCAACTCCACCTTGGACACTCTGATTAAGACTCCCACACTCAGAGTGGCCTTGTGCCTGTGGCGTACTCTGAATAGGGTCCCCACAGTCTGTAAGACTGTGCTTTCTGTCAGTCACTAGAGCGCAGGTCATGGAAAGTCACAGCTCCTCTGCACTCCGCTCGGCTGAGATGCGGGCTGGGCTGATCGCCACTGACCCAGGGACCTGCTCAGCACTTGCCCATCAGTTTTGGCTTCTCATAACCCAGGACTCATCTAGGTAGGGCTCCCAAAACCCAAATTATAATAAATCCCACGAGCTAGGCTCCAGCCAGTAAAGTTCTACATCTTCCAGACTTAGTTTCACAACCTCCTGAGTCACCTGTACAAAGAGCCGCCTCTCTCTGTGCATCCGTCACCACGTAGCACGTCCCCTGGGAAGCTGGAGTCACCTCCAGGGCCTGCAGCAGAGCCTTGAGAAAACGTTTTCTTTAGAGCTTCTGTGTGCTTCCTCAGTCCTCCCGTGTGTCGTATTTCTCAATTGCAAAAAGGGTTTTAAATAAGACAGACAGTTCCACGCCTCGTCAGCACCAGCATGGTGTGTCCCGCCCCCTCTGCCCCTCGCTTCTGCCGTGGGCATTTGCTCACTCCCTTCTCCGCTGGGACAGGTGGGAGGTGGGAGGTGTGAGATGGGAGGTGTGAGATGGGAGGTGGGA
>NW_005355204.1:863357-869157 GCF_000412655.1 Myotis brandtii | reverse complement strand
GAGGTGTGAGGTGGGAGGTGTGAGGTGTGAGGTGTGAGGTGGGGACTTTCTCTCAAAGGCCCTAACGCTTGGAAGTCTTTGAATCCACGTGGGCTCGGTGAGCCCGTTGACTGCTGGGATCTGTAAGGGGACCCCAGCACCATGGACTGGGGTGCCCACACCCTGTTCCCATCATTCAGAGACAGGAGGGCAGTGGGTGTGGGGCTGACCAGGGACCCTGGAAGCTGAGCTCAGGTGTTGACACCAGTAGACGGTGCCCGTGATGTCCCGGGGGACGGTGTGACCTCGGGGCGGACTCAGAAGCTCTCTCCACCCCAGAAATCACCTTCGTTCGTCAGCAGCTTGCTTTCAGTCGTAGCAATTCCTCCTCTCAAGCCTGGTCTGCAACACCTCCTCTCACAACAGTGATAAACAAAACAAACACACGGAGGGTGGAGACGTGCTGGGCCGTCCCTGGTGCCACGTGGAGTGGGCGCCGACGCCGCGTGATGACGCGGTCACATGTGGGCTGTGCCAGCACCAGGAGGAGACTGAGCTTGTGGGAGAGACCAGCTTCCCCGTCTGCGGGATGCGATGCGAAACGCTGCGTTGGTGTCGCTTGTTACTGTCCCGGAGGATGCGCGATGCCGTCACACGGGATGCCTCGCGGAGGCACCTCCACAGCAGGGCACTCCTGTGACCGCCCCCTAAACTCTGCATTCCGCTGCGGTCGGTGGGGGCGTGGTGGGACTTCAGGTGCCACATTTCCTAGAGGCGGGTAAACGGCCCAGGACTGCAGTACAATCAGGCACAGGACACGGGAGGGAATTTAAGGTTCCTTCTCTTTCTAGTGAAAGGCTGAGACCCACCACGACCACCTCCCTCCACTTGTACTTCCCATTCGAAAGGCGCACGCCCTGGACAGCTCCGTCGGCCAGCTTCACAAACAGGTCCCTCCCATTGTGTGAAGCAGCGGATGGCGGGTCGGGGAGAGTAGATGCTTTGCCCCAAAGTACACGGTGAAGAAGCGGCCACGTGGGGACCAGCCCTTTTCGCTTCTTGCGCTCTTTCAGCAGCAGCCAGTGCCTGCCCCGCTTTGTTAGGGCTGCGCCATGAGGCGCCCGGAAGGCTTCTGACAGCGGTCACATGACCTGAGCGGGAGCCGGAGCTTCCCGGGTGCTCCATAGAAATCGCTCTCCTGTCCTCGGGGGCTGACAACCCGATCAGAAAATATTTAGGCCAAATCAACACGTGCGGGCACGTCTCATCTGAGAGCGGCAGTGACACCGTCCCAAAGGCCCGGCTGCTGTAAAATGACACCGTTCGTGCGAAGCCAGTCGCTCTGTCTGCCCGGGGAGACTGTTTTCCGAAAAGTCATCCAGAGGCAAATAGTGCTTGTCACCAGCGGCTGTTCATAGTCCTGCCCAGACGGTCTGATCATGTGGGCGAGAGACGGGGCACCGGAGGGAGGAAGTGCTTGGATTGGGTTAATATCTCATAAAATAGGGCTCAGGAAAACGGACATTATCCTCAACAGGCAAAGGAAACAAAAACCTCAAAGAAACTCAAGCACCGTGGCCTGCTGAAGGAGCTGACGCCCCGCAGCCTGAGGGCCCACACTGCGTGCTGGTCCCTAACTTGGAAAACCCAGATTCCAAAACCTTGGGGTTCTCCCCAGCGGTGTAATGCGCGTTGTCAGCTGAGGCCTCGCGTGTCTGCGAGCCATGGCGTCCAGGTCCTTGGCAGGAGTCGGGATTCAGGTGCAGCCCTTCCCACTCGGCATCGCAGCATCGCGAGCGCTGGTGCCCGCCGGGCTACACAAATGTAAAAACGGCGAGTTCTGCCCACCAGGATCCCCTTTCAGAACCTCGGCCTGTCCCGCGAGTGTGGAGAGCAACTCGCAAAGGTGAGAGGCAGGCTCCCCGCACCCTACAGGGCGAGCAGCAGCCGCTCCAGTTACCTGAGCTCCTCAGCTAGCCCTGAGCACCCACTCTGAGATTCGCATTCTCAGGACATGGTGTGGGGTCACTCCTGCACCCGGCCGGCTCCTGCACCAGCACCCGGCCGGCTCCTGCCGATACTGTTAACAGACCTGCCATGTGCAACCCAGACGTCCTTCCCCAAAGGAGGACCGTGCAGAGTGATGCACACTGGTCTAAATGAGTCCCCAAGCACCAGGAGCTCACAGCCCACTGGGACGGCGGTTCTAGAAATGTCCAGCTCTTTACTGTGACAGCACGGTTACATCCCAGCGAGGGGCCCTCCCATGAGCAGGAGTGAGCAGGACCCTGAGACGTAGGGACAGGCCATGCCCGGCCAACTCAGAGGAGGTCCAGGCTTGGAGAGGAAGAGCGTGGGGAGAAGGCTCCTGAACGCCGCTGTCCCTGCATCACGGCTGGCGTTCGAGTGTGGCCCCACCTGCTGGGCATGTCAGGTGCTGCTTGCATCACCCAGAAAGGAGGAGGTCGGAGAGGAAGCAAGGAAACAAAGCCCTGTGTTACTTTCCTGGACGATTCTTCCAAATTTCAAAAGATCTGAAAGCAAATTCATTTGGATGCTCATCATGGGTATGAAGTTTTTCGCTGTGATTCCAATTACTTAAAGATTTCCAGGCTGCAATCATTCCACAATATTGACCACATGCCCAAACCACATGCTAAGTGAGCCCCATTCGCAAAACAAGTGACGCCCGAGAAGAGGAAGATCCTGACGCCCAAGGAGAGCGTGACTAACGTCACAGAGACAAGGTTTTAAGCAGTAAGTGTCTGGAGAGGAACCAAGACGGTGGCGTACGTAAGCGCGTCTCCCACAACCACATCAACATTACAACTAAAATACAGAGCTACCATCATCCAGAACCCCACCTGAAAGCTGGCTGAAGGCAAGTCCCACTAGAGAAGTAAAGAAAGTGCATCGAGGCTGGTAGGAGGGGCGGAGACAGGGAATGGGCTGGCCCAACACCCATGCGGGCATGTTTTTGTGCGTGGCGTGTTTTTAATCGAGAGGAATAGTGTGGCTACAGAGGCTTTCCGTGAGGAGCAAGGGGCCCCAGCCTCACACCAGACCCACGGCCCAGGATTCCAGTGCCAGGAAGAGAAGTCCCTTTAATTTGGGCTGCAAAAACCAGTGGGGATTGTGGCTGAGTAACACGGAGGCTGCTGGATACCCAGGCAGTTCCTTTTAAAGGGCCAGTGCACAAACTTACACGGTCCCACTCCCTCTGAGCTCCAGTGCTGGGGCAATGGCTTGGAGAGAGCCAGGGACATATGGGGAGGAACTAGACTGTCTGGCAAAGGGCCAGGAACTAGGGGGCAGCTTTCTCCCAGACAAAAGTGCTGGTAGTGGTCATTGTTCTTGTTCTGTGACCTCCCCCATCACAGAGCTGACTAGTAGCCATATCTGAGTCTCCATCAGCCTTGCTCACACTGTTCGCTCAGCCCTGGTGATTCTTGAGACCCCGCCCCACCCAATTGCAGCTTCACCCAAACTGTTTGCAGCAGCTTTTCCATCTGAATGGTCTATCCTGCCTCAGGCTTCAGACTTTCCTAAAATCTCCCAAACAAGCAGCAGCTGGACTAGGTGTGCTACATACCTATCAATAAGAGGCCCAAGACCCCACATGAGCACCAGCCTACCTTGCTCCACACCTGGGCCTCACCTGGGCATTTCCAAACCCAACACAAGTAGCAGCTGCCTGCAGATTGCTCTATAGCTCTTGATGGGTGGCCCCAGGCAGTGGCTGACTTTGCACCTCCCTGGAAACTCAAGAGCCAGTGTACCCAGTAGTCAGTGCGAGATCATCCAGATTACAACTCTACACATCCACAAGCTACACACTCAAGGGACAGATTCAGTGAGCAACAAAGCCCCTTAGAAGCAAGGACTGCTCTAGAGGGGTGTCTCCTACACAGCAGCTCTTCCACTGTAGTCACAGCTGGTCCTCACAGCCAATTGGTCTGAAGGTCAACTCCTCCCACTGACAGCAATCAGGGATCAACTACAACAAGACTGTGCACAAAGCCCATACAGGGGTGCACCTAGAGGGCCCAGCTCAGGTGACTGGGGAGGCTGAGCCACTGGGACCTGAAAGACACCTACTACACAAGCCACTCTACCAATTCCAGGAGACATAGCAGCTCTACCTAATACATAGAAACAAACACAGGGAAGCAGTCAAAATGTGGACACAAAGAAACATGTCACAAATGAAAGAACAGGAGAAATCTCCAGAAAAAGAACTAAGTGAAATGGAAGCAAGAAAACTATTAGATACAGAGTTCAAAACAATGGTTATAAGTATGCTCAAGGATCTTAATGAGAGCTTCAGGGGACTTAGTGAGACTTTCAAGATCTTAGTGATAATTTTAAGGATCTTAGTGAGAACATAAAAGACAAGAAAAAGGACCAGTCAGAAATGGAGGATACACTAACTGAAATGAAGAATAACTTACAGGGAACCAACAATAGAGTGGAGGATTCCAAGAATCAAATCAGCGATTTGTAATATGATGAAGCAAAAACCACCCAATCAGAAGAGCAAAAAGAAAAAAGAATCCAAAAATATGAAGATAGTGTAAGGAGCCTCTGGGACAACTTCAAGCAACATTCACATCATGGGGGTGCCTGAAGGAGAAGAGAGAGAGCAAGATATTGACAAGCTATTTGAAAAAATAATGACAAAACTTCCCCTACCTGATAAAAAAAGTGAACTTACAAGTCCAGGAAGCAGAGAGTCCCAAACAAGAGGAACCCAAAGAGGCCCACACCAAGACACATCATAATTAAAATGCCAAGGCTTAAAGACAAAGAGAGAATCTTAAAAGCAGCAAGAGAAAAGCAGTTAGTGACTTATAAGGAAGTCCCCATATGACTGTCAGCTGATTTCTCAACAGAAATTTTGCAGGCCAGAAGGGAGTGGCAAGAAATATTCAAAGCGATAAACAGGAAGGACCTACAACAAAGATTACTCTACCCAGCAAAGCTCTCATTTAGAATTGAAGGTCAGAAAGAGCTTCACAGACAAGAAAAAGCTAAAGAAGAGGGTAGATGTGGCTGGGAGAGGTCAATCAGGGGGGAGAAGAGACATATTTAATATTTTAATCAATAAAGAATAAAAATTTAAAAAAAGGAAAAGCTAAAGGAGTTCATTATCACCAAACCAGTATTACATGAAATGTTGAAAGGTCTTTTTTAAGAAGAGAAAGAAGGAGGAGGAGGAGGAGGAGGAAGAGGTAAAGGGGGAGAAGGAGGAGGAGAAGGCAGAAAGATAAAAAATATGAACACACACAAAAAAAAGAAAAAAGATATTAACAATATGGCAACAAATACATATCTATAACAATTGAATCTAAAAATCAAAATAAAGGAACAAGAAACCTAATGAACAAAACAAGGAATCTATCTATATAAAACCTAAGCAACTGGTCGACTGGTCGCTATGATGTGCACTGACCAACAGGGGGCAGTCAACTTAGCCAAAAAGAGAAACAGGCGATTGAGTCTATGAAAGATTGCAAGCAGGTGGGGCTGAGCTGCAGTTCACATTGGGAGGCCAGGCCATCGGCCCAAATTCCACCACTCCAGAGGCATGGCGCCCCCGGCCCCCATCAACCCCTCTGGCCATATCCTCCCTGGGGCAGCCGGGACTGAGGGACAGAGGGAGGGAAAAAAGAGACCATGAAATCTGTCCCTAATGCCTGCCTCCTCCTATCAGACCGGAGCCATCCCAGGACTTGCAGGATGGTATGCGAAGTGGGCAGCCTTGCCATACAGCAACCATGGCTCCCTGGTCTGCCCAGGGTACCCCTCAGGCACTCACCCC
>NW_005355204.1:855171-861295 GCF_000412655.1 Myotis brandtii | reverse complement strand
ACATCATAATTAAAATGCCAAAGGTTAAAGACAAAGAGAGAATCTTAAAAGTAGCAAGAGAAAAGCAGTTACCTACAAGGGAGCACCCATATGACTGTCAGCTGATTTCTCAACAGAAATTTTGCAGGCCAGAAGGGAGTGGCAAGAAATATTCAAAGCGATAAACAGGAAGGACCTACAACAAAGATTACTCTACCCAGCAAAGCTCTCATTTAGAATTGAAGGTCAGAAAGAGCTTCACAGACAAGAAAAAGCTAAAGAAGAGGGTAGATGTGGCTGGGAGAGGTCAATCAGGGGGGAGAAGAGACATATTTAATATTTTAATCAATAAAGAATAAAAATTTAAAAAAATAAAGGAGTAAAGGAGTTCATTATCACCAAACCAGTATTACATGAAATGTTGAAAGGTCTTTTTTAAGAAGAGAAAGAAAGGAGGAGGAGAGGAGGAGGAAGAGGTAAAGGGGGAGAAGGAGGAGGAGAAGGCAGAAAGATAAAAAATATGAACACACACAAAAAAAAGAAAAAAGATATTAACAATATGGCAACAAATACATATCTATAACAATTGAATCTAAAAATCAAAATAAAGGAACAAGAAACCTAATGAACAAAACAAGGAATCTATCTATATAAAACCTAAGCAACTGGTTGACTGGTCGCTATGATGTGCACTGACCAACAGGGGGCAGTCAACTTAGCCAAAAAGAGAAACAGGCGATTGAGTCTATGAAAGATTGCAAGCAGGTGGGGCTGAGCTGCAGTTCACATTGGGAGGCCAGGCCATCGGCCCAAATTCCACCACTCCAGAGGCATGGCGCCCCCGGCCCCCATCAACCCCTCTGGCCATATCCTCCCTGGGGCAGCCGGGACTGAGGGACAGAGGGAGGGAAAAAAGAGACCATGAAATCTGTCCCTAATGCCTGCCTCCTCCTATCAGACCGGAGCCATCCCAGGACTTGCAGGATGGTATGCGAAGTGGGCAGCCTTGCCATACAGCAACCATGGCTCCCTGGTCTGCCCAGGGTACCCCTCAGGCACTCACCCCACTTCTCCAAGCCTCAATCTGCACCCCTAGTGAAGCCGCGGGAACTCTGCCCTAGGGACTCACTTCTCCATAGCTGGGTGTGACAGACCAGGAGATGCAAAGGGTGGCAGTGGAAGACAAGGGCAGGCGCTCAGCTGACCGGAAGGAGCGGGAGCGGCTCCTCCCCTGCTGCCTGCGGCTCCGCGCACTACTATATCCCTTGGGAGATGTTGGATGCCAGTTTCAGCCTGATCCCCACAGGCCACACGGAGGGACCCCACCAGTGCATGAATCCATGCACCGGGCCTCAAGTCAGATGAATAAAATAGAACCAGAGTCATGGAACCATGGAACTGACTGATGAATCTCAGAGGGGGTGGGGCAGGAAGAGGTTAACAAAGAACGTATATGCATACTAGAGGCCCGGTGCACAAAAATTTGTGCACGGGGGGGGGGTCCCCTCAGCCTGGCCTGTGCCCTCTCGCAGGCTAGGACCCCTCGGGGGATGACCCCCCTTCAGGGTGGGGGTCCCCACTGGGGTGCCTGACCAGTCTGTGAAGGGCTGAGGGCCGTTTTCAGGCTGGTCACACCCCCTTCAGGGTGGGGGTCCCCACTGGGGTGCCTGGCCAGTCTGGGTGAAGGGCTGAGGGCCGTTTTCAGGCTGGTCACACCCCCTTCAGGGTGGGGGTCCCCACTGGGGTGCCTGGCCAGTCTGGGTGAAGGGCTGAGGGCCGTTTTCAGGCTGGTCACACCCCCTTCAGGGTGGGGGTCCCCACTGGGGTGCCTGGCCAGTCTGGGTGAAGGGCTGAGGGCCGTTTTCAGGCTGGTCACACCCCCTTCAGGGTGGGGGTCCCCACTGGGGTGCCTGGCCAGTCTGGGTGAAGGGCTGAGGGCCGTTTTCAGGCTGGTCACACCCCCTTCAGGGTGGGGGTCCCCACTGGGGTGCCTGGCCAGTCTGGGTGAAGGGCTGAGGGCCGTTTTCAGGCTGGTCACACCCCCTTCAGGGTGGGGGTCCCCACTGGGGTGCCTGGCCAGTCTGGGTGAAGGGCTGAGGGCCGTTTTCAGGCTGGTCACACCCCCTTCAGGGTGGGGGTCCCCACTGGGGTGCCTGGCCAGTCTGGGTGAAGGGCTGAGGGCCGTTTTCAGGCTGGTCACACCCCCTTCAGGGTGGGGGTCCCCACTGGGGTGCCTGGCCAGTCTGGGTGAAGGGCTGAGGGCCGTTTTCAGGCTGGTCACACCCCCTTCAGGGTGGGGGTCCCCACTGGGGTGCCTGGCCAGTCTGGGTGAAGGGCTGAGGGCCGTTTTCAGGCTGGTCACACCCCCTTCAGGGTGGGGGTCCCCACTGGGGTGCCTGGCCAGTCTGGGTGAAGGGCTGAGGGCCGTTTTCAGCCTGACCAAGCCTCCCCAGTGACAGAAGCTCCCAGCCTCTCCTTTTTTTCTTTTTTTTTTCTGGGATTTATTTACCTTCTATAATTGAAACTTTGTAGCTTGGGGCCAGGGCTTGGCTTCCTCCATTGCCAGGGGCAACCCAAGTCTCCAGCTCCGTGGCCACTGCTGGCTGAAAGCAGGTTTCTGGGTTTGTTTAGCTTCTATAATTGCAACATTGTTGCTTAGACTGGAGCTCAGAGCTGGGCCATGACAGGCGGGGAACCTTGACTTCCTCCATCACTGGAGCAAGCAAACCTCCTGCTCACTTCAGCTGCGTGGCTGCCGGCCGCCATCTTGGTTGGATTAATTTGCATATCCTGCTGATTAGCCAATGGGAAGCGTAGCGGAGGTATGGTCAATTACCATGTTTGTCTATTATTAGGTAAGATATGCATTACCCATGGACACGGACAATAGGGTGGTGAAGGCCTGGGGCAGGGCTGGAACTGGGTGGAGGGGGATAATGGGGGGAAAGAGGGACATGTGTAATAATCTCAACAATAAAGATTTTAAAAATCAATAAGTAAAACAGTAAATGTCTGGCCCTGGCTAGTGTGCTCAGTGGTTAGAGTGATGGCCTATTGGACCAAGGGTTCAATTCCTGCTCAAGGGCACATTCCTGGCTTGCAGTTTCAATCCCCGGCCCAGGTTGGGGCGTTGCAGGAGGCAACCAATCAATGTGTCTCTCTCACATCAGTGTTTCTCTCTCTCTCTCTGTCTCTCTCTCTCCCTCCTTCCCATCCACTCTCTCTAAAAAGAATCAATACAAAAATTTCCTCAGGTCAGGGTTAACAAAAATAATAATAAATAAAATAACAGTAAGTGTCTGGGGGGGGGGGTGTTGTCAGTCAGGCAGATCAGACAGGTGGTGACAGGCATGTCCTGGTCAGACCCGAGAGGAGGCTCGCTGGCACTGACCTTGACCTCTGGACAGATTCATTAAGGAGGATCAGCGTGAACACGGCGCAGAGGGTGGATGATTGGGGGAGGGGTCCAATGGGGGAAGGTTTTATTGGGGCGGAGAGTCTAGGTCACTTGGACAAAGCCAGGGCTCATCTAGGCACTGCGGTGGTGCTCCTGGGTGGAACCTGAGCTGGATGGCTGGCTGCCCTGTGAGGGAACCAGGAGGGTGCTGGCTGTGCACAGCGGGTGAAGCGGCGTTTCGGACACTGAGTCGAGCCCTGCAGCCGTCCTGGCTGCTGGGGACTCTGGGAGCCCAGAAGAATCAGGTCTTGGCAGAGCAGGGGGTTCGGAGTCTCTGGTTCTGCTGGTTTTGCTTTTGTGTTTTGTTAACACCACCCGCTGTTTAATATTTTGCACGCGCGCAAGCAGCTCAGTATCTTAGATGCATCACACCCAGTGGGTTCAGCAAAGGAGGCCAATTACCGGGGAAATGACTTCTGTGCATGGACAGCCTGTCCCTGGCTCCCGCCCTGGAGTGAGCACACATGACTGACAAACGCCCACTAACATCTGCAGGAATGCGTGGGCCTCGGGGTCAGGGCGGGGGTCCCCCATCCCTTCTGTGCATTGTTAGCATGTGCCCCAGGGAACGACAGCTTCATGAAATGACAGCCATCTGTCTGCTCAGGTGGCAGGAGACACGCCTGCCTGCCCGCCGGCCACCGCTCATGCTGCCACGTCCCGGGGTCCCTGCCACCCCTCCTCCCTGAGGCGCTCTCTGAACTGACGGCCTCAGCATGACTCCGAGGGGACACACGAAATGGTTTCAAGCAGTGCGCTGTAGACTTCAGTGGGATAATCCTCTATGATAAAAGCGTAGTATGCAAACTGTCTGTTCGACCAGGGGCAGGGCCGGCCCGGGGAACTGAGGGAGGCCCGAGCCGGCAGCCGGCAGCCGCCAGGGACCCTACCAGTGCACGCATTTCGCATCTCATGCACTGGGCCTCTCGTATCTGTTTGTAGCCAGTGGTTCTCTGAGAAAAAGAAAGTGGCTTTCATTGCAAACAGTTACTGAGGCGCCTTCCCAGGCTGCAGTGCGTCCGCGGTTGGGTGAATCCTGGCTCTTTAACCTTCCACGTGGTGTCCCCGTGGGACATGAGCTGTTTTGTGCAGCGGTACACGTCCCCTCACTGGCAGCATCCTCCTGTTTCCCAGCCCAGACCCTGCTCCCAAACCTCCCGACACCCCAGTCCAGAGCCCCGCCCTCTGCGCTGCACTCCCCTGGCAGACACGCCTGCTCCCAGCTGCCCCTCCTGACCTGCATAAGCCCCGTCCCCTTCAGCGTGGCGCAGGGAGCCTCCCTGAGGCTTGAGCCCCACTCGCTTCCTCTCGGCTGGACACGGTTTCCGTCCAGTATCTGGTAGTTGACCAGACCTGTCTGCCCTGTGCCTGGCTCTCCTGGTCCTGTACTGACAGAGGGGGGCGGTGGCCTGGGCTGAGTCTGCACAGACAGACCCCTCTGACCCAGCCAAGAGTGCGAGCTCCGTGTCTGCACGTGCGCCTGGCAGCCTTGCCCTTCCAACTGGGCCTGGTGGGGGCCTGCGCCCTGACTGTGCACACAGGGGATGTGGGCTCCGGCGCCCGGTGCCCCGTGTCGCATGCCCTGACTCTGGTTCCCATTGCAGGCCTACATGGAGGACCACCTGAGGAACAAGAACCGGCTGGAGAAGGAGTGGGAGGCGCTGTGCGCGTACCAGGCGGAGCCCAACAGCTCGCTGGTGGCCCAAAGGGAGGAGAACGCGCCCAAGAACCGCTGCCCAGCAGTGCTGGCCTGTACGTACAGCGGGGGCGCCACCGGGAAGGCTGGGACAGGCTGTACCTCTGTCCTCATAGTCCCCCATGTCATTCTCATGGCTGGGAAGCCCCTCTCCTTCCCCACCCCCACCCTGCACCCTCTCTGCGGCAACCTGTCCCCCACTGTGAAGAGCAGTGTGGACGCCCTCCATGAGGCTGTCCCAGCCTAAAAACGCAGAATCCATATCTGTCTTGGGGTCCGGGCACAGTCCTAAAACCCCAGTGGGGACAGAGGTGCCCGCTGCCTGCACTGTCAGGCGGCTTTCATGGTGCCAGTGGAGACTTGCTGCTACGCCCCTCAGAGCCTCTTCCTCTGCAGCTGGGAGCATGCGGTCGCCCTGGCAACCTGGCACTGTGAGGGTTGGAGGGGATGAGCGTGGTGCCGGCCGTGGGCCTGGGGTGAGCAGCCGTCACCAAGGCAGCATCCACTGTGGACTGCTACCTGGCCAGGAACCACTGCCAGTGGAAAAGCAGAAAGAAACGTCCAACCAACAGTTATTTATTAAGCACCTACTATGTGCCAGGGACTCGTGACAGAGACACCGGTGAGCCACGTGCTCAGGACCAGATGGGGGGCAGTTGGGAACAAGCAGACCTCAGGGGTGCTCGCTGCACGTCCCCGAGGTCAGGTGCAGGCTGGGCCAGCAGGTCTTGTGGGTGTGTTAGCCCAGCGCCTTTCCTGGGCACCCTCCCCCGTGGGACCCAGACACGGCGGCGGAGGGCGGTGCCACCCCTTCCCTGTGCTGCGCAGCCCTGCTGGGCAGGCTCAGGGCCAGCAGCAGTCCGTCCTCAGCCACACAGGGACCAGGCCCGGCTGTGGCGACACCCCCTCTGACCAGAGCCGGAGCCAGGAGCCACCTTCTTCCTGGGACTTGGGGACTGGGAGTTGGAAAGGCCACGGTGCTGACCCGGCCG
>NW_005355204.1:847479-855071 GCF_000412655.1 Myotis brandtii | reverse complement strand
GGGGCGTGAGGAGCACGCTGGTGGGTGGGGAGGGCGGTGGGGGCAGCGAGTCCACGCTGCTGGGTCGAGTGGATAAGGTCCCCCGAGCACAGGCGCATCCCTCCTCCGTTCACAGCCACCTCCTCCGCGGGAGGGAGACCCATCAGGATTGACCTGCACCCTTCAGAGCGGGGACCTGGGGGCGTCTCTCAAACGCTGGCTGGTCCTGCCATGTCCACGCGGGAGAGCCTTGGAGTGAGTGGATGGGACCGGCCTTGGGGAAGACGCCCAGAGACGCACGCAGCCTCAGACGGCGGTGCTCCCCTCATGGGTCTTCTCGTCCATCAGGTGTGAGTTTTCGTTGAGCAGTGGGCGTGCCACTGTTGGCTCGCTGAACTCGGGTCTTCCTGCTGTGACCCCGACGTGGGCCAGACCCTCCCCGGCTGCACCAGAGCTCGGCTGCGCCGTCCTGCCGTGCACTACCTGGAAGGTTTTCACCCCCAGTTCCCAGCTCCTCCCCCTCCGCGCTTTGCAGCCGCACATTCTATAAGCACAGTTACACCTTCAAGTCATTGATAAAACCCTGGACAGAGTAACCACGGGCGGGGCCGGGAGCAACGTCTGGTGGCCGTCCCGGCAGCCGGGCTCTGCGTCCTCGAGGCCCTGGCGACCCTGCGGGTGCTCGCCAGGTGCAGCCACCAGGAGCGGAGAGCAATGCCACCGGCAGCGTCCCTTCCCCCAACCCTGGGCGGCGTGGAATGTCTCCACATCAGTGCAGGCCGCCCTCCTGACCCCAGAGGATCTGACACCGGGACCCGCGTGGGCCCCTCCCAGAGCCCTTTGCAGAGGAGAAATGCCGCTGGCTTGGCACAGCCCTCACTCTGCCGTGCTGACATTCACACACACTCAGGCTGCGCCACAACCCGCGGTCAGCTGCACACCCGCTACCTGGACTCCACAACGGCTCCTCGATGATGGGCCGTTTTTGCATGGTGTGTGTGGGAGTGTGTGCGTGTGTGGGGGAGTAAGTCTGTGTGTGTGTGTGTGTGTGGGTGGGTGTGTGGGTGTGACAGTGAGTGTGTGTGTGTGTGTGTGTGTATGTGTGTTGGTGTGTCAGTGTGTGTGTGTGGGTGTGTGGGTGTGAGTGTGAGTGTGTGTGTGTGAGAGTGAGTGAGTGTGAGTGTGTGGGTGTGAGTGTGGGTGTGACAGTGAGTGTGTGTGAGTGTGTGGGTGTGAGTGTGAGTGTGTGTGTGTGAGAGTGAGTGAGTGTGAGTGTGTGGGTGTGAGTGTGGGTGTGACAGTGAGTGTGTGTGAGTGTGTGGGTGTGAGTGTGAGTGTGTGTGTGTGAGAGTGAGTGAGTGTGAGTGTGTGGGTGTGAGTGTGGGTGTGAGCGTGTGTGTGTGACAGTGAGTGTGTGTGTGGGTGTGAGTGTGGGTGTGAGTGTGTGGGTGTGAGAGTGAGTGAGTGTGAGTGTGTGGGTGTGAGTGTGGGTGTGACAGTGAGTGTGTGTGTGAGTGTGGGTGTGAGTGTGTGTGTGACAGTGAGTGTGTGTGAGTGTATGGGTGTGAGTGTGTGGGTGTGAGGGTGGGTGTGAGCACGTGTGCGTGACTGAGTGTGTGTGAGTGTGTGGGTGTGAGTGTGGGTGTGAGTGTGTGGGTGTGAGAGTGAGTGAGTGTGAGTGTGTGGGTGTGAGTGTGGGAGTGTGAGCGTGTGTGTGTGACTGAGTGTGTGGGTGTGAGTGTGGGTGTGAGCGGAGTGTGTGCGTGTGTGGGGGAGTAAGTCTGTGTGTGACAGTGTGTGTGTTTGGGTGTGTGTGTCAGTGTGTGTATGTGTGTGTGTGAATGGGTGTTTATGTGAGTGTGTGAGTGTGAGTGTGTTTTTGTGTGTGTGTGAGGGAGTATATGTGTGAGGGAGTGTGTGTGTGTGAGTGTGTGTGAGTGTGTGTGTGTGAGACAATTGAGTATGTATGTGTGAGGGAGTGTGTGCATGTGTGTGTGTGAGAGTGTGTATGTGTGTGTGAGTGTGTGTGGGGGGTGTGACAGAGTGCATGTGTGACAGTGAGTGTGTGTATGAGAGTGTGCATGTGTGTGGGGATGTGTGGGGGTGTAAGTGAGTGTGGGTGACTATGTATGTGAGAGTATGCGTGTGTTTGGGTGAGTGTGTGAGGGAGTGTGTGTATGTGTGAGTGTGTGGGTGTGAGTGTGGGAGTGGGAGTGTGTGTGTGAGACTGAGTGTGTGGGTGTGAGTGTGGGTGTGAGCGTGTGTGTGACAGTGAGTGTGTGAGTGTGTGGGTGTGTGTGTGACAGTGAGTGTGTGTGAGTGTATGGGTGTGAGTGTGGGAGTGGGAGCGTGTGTGTGTGTGACAGTGAGTGTGTGTGAGTGTATGGGTGTGAGTGTGGGAGTGGGAGCGTGTGTGTGTGTGACAGTGAGTGTGTGTGAGTGTATGGGTGTGAGTGTGGGAGTGGGAGCGTGTGTGTGTGTGACAGTGAGTGTGTGTGAGTGTATGGGTGTTGAGAGTGTGTGACTGTGTGAGTGTGTGACTGTGAGTGTGAGAGTGACTGAGAATGAGTAAGTGTGAGAGTGTGTGTGTGTGACTGTGTGTGTGTGTGAGAGTGAGTGAGTGTGAGTGTGTGGGTGTGAGTGTGGGTGTGAGCGTGTGTGTGTGACAGTGAGTGTGTGTGTGGGTGTGAGTGTGGGTGTGAGTGTGTGTGTGTGACAGTGAGTGTGTGAGTGTGTGGGTGTGAGCATGTGTGTGAGAGTGAGTGAATGTGAGTGTGTGGGTGTGAGTGTGTGTGACAGTGAGTGTGTGTGAGTGTGGGTGTGACAGTGAGTGTGTGTGAGTGTGGGTGTGAGCGTGTGTGTGTGAGTGTGTGACAGTGAGTGTGTGTGAGTGTATGGGTGTGAGTGTGGGAGTGGGAGCGTGTGTGTGTGAGTGTGTGTGTGTGAGTGTGGGTATGAGTGTGGGTGTGACAGTGAGTGTGTGTGAGTGTGTGGGTGTGAGTGTGAGTGTGTGTGTGTGAGAGTGAGTGAGTGTGAGTGTGTGGGTGTGAGTGTGGGTGTGACAGTGAGTGTGTGTGTGAGTGTGGGTGTGAGTGTGGGTGTGACAGTGAGTGTGTGTGAGTGTATGGGTGTGAGTGTGGGAGTGGGAGCGTGTGTGTGTGTGACAGTGAGTGTGTGAGTGTGTGCTTTATTTGTTGTTGGAATTGCCTCACAGTGAGTTCCAGGCGTCATGCCATCTCACCACTGCAGCCTGCGTCTCCTAAAAACGAGGACGGTGCCGCACCCTCACAGCCCGGATGTTGGGACTAAGAACATTCGCAATCGTCTCGAACATCCTGTTTCAATCCACCGATGCTCCCAGATTCCAGTGATGTCCTCACCACAACTTCTGGTGTGTGTTTCTTTAACCAGACGCAGGCACATTTGTAGCTGTAGTTTGGATGTTCCACTTTATAATGTACTTGGTTTTACACTCGCCTTTGCTTTCTGAGGTGACCTCCCAGGGGCCATCTCACTGGCCCAGTCCCAGACCTACTACAAGCCATGTTCTAGCCACACCCCTGCCACAGAGGCTCGGCCCTGTCCGCACCTGCCTCGGCCAGCGTGACCAGCGCCTCGTGGCCTCAGGGGGAAGACCGTGGCCGCCGTTCCCACTCACCTGCCCGGTGACCAGAACCTCGACAGCGACTGCTGCCCTCCCGTCTACCAACCCCACCCCCTCTCTTCCTTGGAGGGGGAGGCGTGGAATGCTACCTGTTGGAATGTTCTGTCTGTAGGATGAGAGGTGTGCACCTGCTGAGAGCTTTTGGTTGAAATAGACACAGGACAGATGCTCCTGTGGCCCCGCCGTCTGCACCAGCAGCCTCTCAGAGGCCTTTTCTGGGGGGCGGCCCAGAGGGCAGCACCAGGAAGTCACGGGCTGTCCAGCAGCTGGACACGGGCCTCAGCACCGCAGTGCTTGCTAACCTGGCTGAGGAGGGTGTCAGAGGGGCACCCACTCTGCCATGGGCAGCAGGAACGGGTCCCAGAGCTCCTGTGGGACTCTCAGTCTCTGGCGGGCGGCGCTGTGTCATTTTGCTGGGTGTGGCGGCAAAACAATGGCCTTCGAGGTGCCCTCGTCCCAACCCTTAGAATAGTGACTACATTACCTGATGTGGCAAAGGCTCGCATTCCACATGCCCTCACAGGAGAGAGTCATCCTGGATTACCCCGGTGACCATGCACGAGGGAGGCAGACGCGCTGCGAGGAGAAGCCACAGGGCCCAGAAGGCCGGGCAGCACCTGGAAGCCAGGGCCTAGGCCCTCCGCCCCCCAGTCTCCAGGGGAGCCAGCCCCACCGACACCTGGGCTAAAGGACAGCGCTGCCCACTATAAACAGTGGTGTCTACGCCGCTGGGTGTGTGGACGCTCCCTCCAGCAGCCACAGAACCCGCACACCCCAAGGCCGAGGACGCACTGGTCAGTGTGAGCTGGCCAGTCACGTGTGCCCCCAGGATCCGTCACACACCATCGTCTCTGCCACAGTGACGGGAAACCGTCTGCAATGAAAACATCTCTTTAGCTTCTCAGAATCCAGAAACAAACATAATACAAAAATGTATCGCTTCGCCCTGGCCGGGAGGCTCGGCGGGTTGCGTGTTGTCCGGGGCATTAAATGGTCACTGGCTGGATTCCCTGCCAGGGCACATGCCCAGCTTTCGGGTTGGGTCCCCAGCCGGAGTACCTGCGGGAGGCAACCGGATGCTTCTCACCTCAATGTTTCTCTCTCCCTCTCCCTTCCTCTCTAAAATCAATTAAAAAACACGTTTTTAAATTCATTGCTTTGCATCAACTACAAGTCCCAATCAGTAAAGGCATTTCTGTGTGTGTTGGCGGAACCCTTAGGCCGCCGTCTGGCCTCACCGCGGAGCCGATGGTGTGGGAGAGCCTCGGCTGTGGGCTTGCAGAGCAGAAGCCGCCCGTGGACCTGCAACCCCCACGCAGGAACTGTGGTCCCAATGCCGTGGGCTTATCCCAGGGCACGGTCTACATGAGCGACTCGGAACTGACCCTCCAGACACGCCCCGGCCCGTCCCCTGATACACACCACATCTCCATGGCCACAGCTGCAAAGCACAGACAGCGGCGTCCGGCCAGCATGATGGTTTCATCTAAATCGCAAAGGAACATTGCGACGGTGCGAGTCCTGGCTGACCACTGGACGGCCATGATCCCGCGGACTGCCGACCCCTCAGCACACCAAGGTCTGCACCTTCTAGTGAAGGACCCACACCATCACACACTGGGTCAGTGAGTCACTCACCAGCTGTGGGGAACCGTCTGTAGAGATCCTTGGTATCCGCAGCCACAGAGGCCTGGCACCCTCTCCGCAGGTGGGCTCCGGCGGCTCGTGTGGCGCATGGGACAGGCCGTGCCGGTGCGGATCCGCTGACCGAGCTGCAGCGACCCCCACAGGACCCTCGCTTGTCTACCTGCAGGGTTCTGTGCCCTCTCATCGCACACAGTATCTCCTGTTGGCATTTATGAAAACCATCTTCTACTTCGTGGCAACGCCATGCGTCCACCGTCCTAGATACGTGTGTCAGTTCTGTGGGCTTTTCACCGGTGAGGTGTGTGCACCTATAATCTTGACTTTGTCCGTAAACCCCTTGCTACATGATTACAGTGCCTGCTTTATACACACCATTTGCCACAACATGCCTGTGAGTTCAACATCAGTATCCCACACTTTGGATGACAAATCCGACACTTTAAAATATTGAATAATTGACCCAGACATCCCCTGGCTGCCAGGTGCAGGATTGGACCTCAAACCTGGGCTCCTGGCTGTTGGCCATGTGGCCTCTATCAAGTCATTCACTGGGTGTTTCAGGGCCTTAGTTTTTCAGCTTAAAATGGGAGAATAGTTCCCGTTCTGTCTGTGGCATGGTGTGGTGGGAAGCAGGCAGGTGATATATGTGAGTTCTGTTTAGAACAGACAGAATGCAGGAGAAATTAGAAATATTGTTCTTGCAGCAGGCATTGGTGGGGGGTAAATGCTCAGGAGTTCATTCAAGCTTCTTTTTTTAAGAATATGTTTTTATTGAGATACTAGAGGCTTCGTACACAAAATTAGTACATGGGGGGAGAGGTATCCCTCAATCTGGCCTGCACCCTCTCCAATCTGGGACCCCTCAGGGGATGTCTGACTGATGGTTTAGGCCTGATACCTGTGGACATCCCTCTCACATTCTGGGACCACTGGCTCCTAACTGCTCACCTGCCTGCCTGCCTGATTGCCCCTAACTGCTTCTGCCTGCCAGCCTGATCACCCCCAACTGCCCTCCCCTACTGGCCTGATTGCCCACAACTGCCCTCCCCTGGAAGAAGAACCAAGTTGGCAGCATAGGTAAACACCTGCACTTGCTGCCTCTCACAACCACATCAAAACTACAACTAAAAGACAAAACATCAATCATCCAAAACCAAGGGAAAGCTGGCTGAGTGGAAGTTCTACAACTAGAAGGAAAGAAAAAAGCGCATTGAGACTGGTAAGAGGTGTGGAGTTGTGGAGACGCTCGCGAAACGGGCTGGCAACTGGGTGCACTATTGTTTTTTTTTCAATCAGGAGGGAAATACAAGCTTCTGATTGCTCTGAACTCCAGTTCCGGGCAAGACTCTGGGGACCCAGATGCATATGGGGAGAAACTGGACTGTCTGGCATCAGGCCGGAACATGAGGGTGGCTTTCTCTCAGAGGTACTCACAGCAATCATTGTTCCTGCACAGAGGCGCAGAACACGGAGACACGGGGACCTCTCTGATGCAGGGCTGACTGGCAGCCATTGCTGTTTGCTCTGCCCTGGTGATTCCCCAAGACCCCGCCCCATCCAATTTACAACCCCACCCAAGCTGTGCACAGCGGCTTTTGCATATGAATAGCCAGTCCTTTCGCAGCATAAAACCTAACAAACTGCAGCTGGGTCAGAGAGCTCCAAAGCTTCCAAAAGAAGGTCCAAGGCTCAGCAGCAGCAGCCGGCCTTGCTTCGCAGCTGGGCCTCACCTGGGCACTTCCAAACCCCAAACAAAGAGGAGGAATCTGCAGATCTCTCTGTAGCTCCTGCTGGGTGGCCTCAGACAGTGGCTGACTTTGCACCTCCTTAGAGATCCAAGAGCCAGTGTACCCAGTGGTCAGTGTGAGACCATACCAGATTACAACTCTTCACATCCATAAGTGACACACTCAAGGGGCAGACTCAGTGAGGACCAAAGCCCCACTGAAGCAAGTCCTGCCCCATAAGGGTGTCTCCAGCACAGCAGTGCTTCCATTGTAGACACAACTGGTCCTCACAGCCAATTGGCCTGGAGGTCAATTCCTCCCAATGACACCAACAGCAATCAAGGCTTAACTACAACAGGACTGTGTACCCAGCCCACAAAGGGGTGTAACTAGAGTGTCCACCTCAGGTGACTGGGGAGGCGGAGACACTGGGCCCTATAGGACACCTACCACACAAGGCCACTCTATCAACACAGGGAAGCAGCCAAAATGTGGAGACAAAGAAACATGTCATGAATGAAAGAAATGGAGGAAAGCAAACTACTGGATATAGAGTTCAAAACCACGGTTATAAG
>NW_005355204.1:833610-846712 GCF_000412655.1 Myotis brandtii | reverse complement strand
AAAAAATCTGATGAACAGAATAAACTGGTGAATATAATAGAATCAGGGACATAGAAAGGGAGTAGACTGACAATTCTCGGGGGAAAGGGGGTGTGGGGGTGCGGGAAGAGACTGGACAAAAATCTTACACCTATGGACGAGGATGTTGGGGGGCGGGGTAAGGGCATGGGGTGGGGTGGGAACCGGGTGGAGGGGAGCTATGAGGCAGGGGGGAGAGGAACATCTGTAATAATCTGAACAATAAAGATTTATTTTTAATAAATAAATAAATAAAACGAAATTCTATCACCTCGAGGATTTAGCTGTTTGTAGATGACAAAGCTTGAGTTATTGAGTGGTGCCTGATAGCTTCCTCTGCATGTCTACATTTATTTACTATGTTGCTGAACATGTGTAAAGGTCAACTCTATAAATGTCGCAAATAACCTTGGTGTCTCCAGGTTGTACCAGGTGGGACAGAGTCAGGTCCTCGCACAGCCTGATTCTCCTCTACAGACGGTGACGGGAGTAAATGGGGAGAAGGGGCAGAGCACCCTGAGCTCCGTGGGAAGGGCTGAGCACTCGGAGGGGACGCCGCCTGCAGAGGACAGCCACAGGGCCCTCGCGGCATCGCTGTGTGCGCACTCCTGGGCGGTGCGGGCTGGCACAGACCTGACTCTCTGCTCTGGACCTTTGCAGATGACCACTCCCGGATCCTGCTGAAGCCGGAAAACAGCCACAGCAACTCGGACTACATCAACGCCAGCCCCATTGTAAGTACTGTCCCCACGGAGGGTGCCAGCCTTTCCCAGGGCACCACGTGGGCAAGCCACGTGAGGTTGGCATGGAAAACGTGCCCTGCCCTGCTCCCAGTAGAGAGCTGATAATTAGCCTCAACTGGGTAACTAGCCTCAACCAGTAACCAGCCTTAATCAGGTAACTGGTCTCTACCAGGTAACCAGTCTTAGCCAGGTAATTAGTTTCAACCAGTAACCAAGTAAGTAGTCTCTACCATGTAACTAGTCTCCACCAGGAACCAGCTTTAACCAGATAACTAGTATCTACTAGGTTACTAGTCTCCACCAGGTAACTAGCCTCAACCAGGAACCAGCCTTAAGCAGTTAACTAGTCTCAACTGGGTTCTTAGTCTCAACCAGTAATTAGCCCTAACCAGGTAACTAGTCTCAGCCAGGTTACTAGTCTCAACGAAGTAACTAGTCTCATTCAGCAACCAGCCTTACCCAGTGGCCAGGTGACTGTGTCCTGGGCAGGGAGCAGTGACCGGGAGGGCCAGTGCCAGTGGCCTGAAGGTTTACCCTTTCCCAGGCCCACTTGTGCCCGATTCATTCCGGGGAAATGGGCAAATTAGCGCCACGCCTGGCACTTGTGAAAGTGATCCCTGGCACTTGGCTGTCTGGAGGGGTGCAGGGTGCTGTGCCCTCTGGGAGGTGGAGCTGCGGACCAGATGAGGGAAAGGGGTCTCTGTCACCCCCTGACCCCTCACTGTCAGGTCCCCGCGGCCAGCCCACCCTCTCAGCTTCTGGGGAGGTCCTCCCGCCCACAGCTGCCTGGGCTCGTCCTGCCTCCTGTCTCACTGCGTGCGGCCCCTGCGGTCCTCTTGCCCTGGGCAGGGGGGCAGGGGCTGGGGGTCTGCAGCCACGGGGAGGGGGCTGTGTGCCTGCAAGCAGAGGCCACAGGAGTGCGGTCGAGGGCATTTAAGCCGGCAGCAGAGAAGGGCTTGGTGTGGGTTTATGAGGGCGAGGGGCTGAGGTGGCCTCGATGTAGACATGTTTCTCCATGTTGGTCTTAGGGGAGGTGTCCAGACGTCTCCCCGAAATCATGACTTGCATCCAGTCAAGGACTGTGTGTAGGGGTGCTGCACCGGCTGCTATTCCAAGGCAATGACTTTACAGGTGACAGAGGTTTGGGTGGGACAGGGGTCTCTGGACTCATGAAAGGCACCCCATGTGCTAGCAGCCCCTGGCTCCCCAGTGGCGAGCTGTCCAGGAGAGCATCGCCATGTGACTCCAAGCAGCAGCTGCTGACGGTGGGCCACGGGGGCCACAGTGGCTGGTCCCACCCATTCCAAAGCGCCTGTTGTATAAACGCCTCTTGTTGAGGCTCCACGTGCCTGGGCCACCTCGCGCTTCCCGACACTTCTCACCGCCGGTCCAGCACAGCGCAGGGAAGACTGGCCGGCATGTCTGCCTGCCCGGCTGAGCCCGCCCTGGCCTGTGGCCTCGTGGAAGAAGGTTGTCCATACCTGGGTCCTCTTGCAGGTGCCTCCGGACCTCGACCCCTGGTTCCCAGGTTCTCCTGTGGCCACTCAGTCCTTCTCCAGCACATTGCCATGTGCTTGGATTTTCTTATTGGTTCTGATTCAAACAATCAAGGCAAAGCCGCGCTGGTGGCCACCCGTCCCCGCTGTGAGAGGCCTGTGTCCGGGAGGTGGGTCTGTAGTTGCCTGGCCCCGGCCTGCACAACGGACCATGGCGCTGACCCCAGACCCTTGGAACAAGGAGAGTCACGTCCTTCTATGACTCCTGGTCCCTGGGAGGACCCATGAGAGAACTAAAGGAGTCGTTCCAGGTCCGAAAGCCATGAGGGCGTGTGTGCAAGCCCCCGCGTCCCCTGTGTGGGCTCCGAGTTCCAGCGCCCGCTGAAGCCCAGCATCAGGGTGGGCACAGCTGCTGGTGTAGAAACATCATCGTCCAGGAGCAGCTCCCGCAGGGACTTGGGTCTGAAGGCAACACCGAGGGAAATACGTGATTTTGTTGTGCTCCCTCCTTTATTCAACACCACAGTTCTTCCTTTAACTTGAGTCGTAACGGTGAACTAGAAGCCCGTGGGGTGTCTTCCTCTGAGATAGCGGCCAGGGCAGCTGCAGCCGTCAGGGCTGGGAGCCTGGCCATCCGTCACCACGGTTGTGCTCAGCCCGCATTAAACTCCGCCACCAGCCGTGGGCGATAGTGGACAATCTTTGCTTTTCATCGGAGGTCGTGAAAGTGAACCAAGGCCCTACTCTCCCGCACGGTGTCCGAGAGAGGCCCCTCGGGCGGCGGGCACTGGAGCGGAGGCTGAGCCCGTCAGTCACATGGCAGTTTTGTCAAAACTGCACATTTCACAACAGGGACAGGCTGAAGTCTCCGTCAGCAGGTGAGGATCACCTCCCTCTTTATTCTGCAGTATATTAAGGGAGGAAAAATGTTTAAAGTTTTAATCCAGTGTTCTGGATTGGTAAAATCAACATCATTAAAATGTCCATACCCAAGGCACTCTACAGATTCAATGCAATCCCTATTAAAATACCAATGGCATATTTCACAGATCTAGAACAAATACTCCAAAAATTTATATGGACCAAAAAAGACCCCGAATAGCTGCAGCAATCTTGAGAAAGAAGAACAAAGTTGGAAGGATCACAATACCAGATCTCAAGTTATACTACAAAGCCACTGTAATCAAAACAGCCTGTTACTGCCACAAGAACAGGCATATAGAGCAATGGAGCAGAACAGAGACCCCAGAAATCAACCCAAGCCATCATGCTCAATTAATATTTGACAAAGGAGGCAAGAGCATATAATGGAGCCAAGACAGTCTCTTCAATAAATGGTGCTGGGAAAATTGGACAGATACAGGAAAAAATGAAACCAAGCCACCTACTTACACCATACACAAGAATAACTCAAAATGGATAAGGGACTTAAATGTCCCTTAAGTGAAACCATGAAAATCCTAGAAGAAACCATAGGCAGAAAAGTCTCAGACATCTCTCATAGCAATATGTTTACAGATACATCTCCTAGGACAAAAGAAACTAAGGAGAAAATAAACAAATGGGACTACATCAAAAAAGGAAGCTTCGCCCTAACCTGTTTGGCGCATTGGATAGAGCGTCGGGCTGCAGACTGAAGCGTCCCGGGTTCAATTCCAGTCAAGGGCATGTACCTTGGTTGCGGGCACATCCCCAGTGGAGGGTGTGCAGGAAGCGGCTGATCGATGTTTCTCTCTCATCATCGATGTTTCTAACTCTCTATCCCTCTCCCTTCCTCTCTGTAAAAAATCAATAAAATACATTTTTTTTTAAAAAATGAAGCTTCTGCACAGCAAAAGAAACCATCAACAAAACGAAAATGGAGCCCACTGTATGGGAGAACATATTTGGTAATGATACATCTGATAAAGGGTTAATATCAAAAATATATAAGAAAGTTATACAACTTAACAAAAGGAAGACAAACAACCCAATGAAAAAAATGGGCAGAGGAGCTAAATAGACACTTCTCCAAAGAGGACATACAATGTCCAAGAGACATGACAAAATGCTCAAAGTCACTGATCATCCGAGAGATGCAAATTAAAACCACAATGAGGTATCACCTCACACCTGTCAGAATGGCTTCTATCAACAAATCAACAAGGGACAAGTGCTGGCGAGGATGTGGAGAAAAGGGAACCCTCTTACACTGCTGGTGGGAATGCAGACTGGTGCAACCATCATGGAAAACAGTATGGAGTTACCTCAAAAAATTAAATATGGAACTGTCATTTGACCCAATGATCTCACTACTAGGACTATATCCTAAGAAACCTGAAGCACCAATCAGAAAGAATGTATGACCCCTATGTTCATAGCAGCACAATTTACAATAGCTAAGATCTGAAAACAGCCCCAGTGCCCATCAGTAGATGAGTGGATAAAGAGGCTGTGGTACATTTACACCATGGAATACTCTGCAGCAGTAAAAAAGAAGGATCTCTTACCTTTTGAGACAGCATGAAAGAACCTGGAGAGTATCATGCTAAGTGAAATAAGCCAGTCAGAGAAAGACAAGAGTCACATGATCACACTTATATCTGGAATCTAAGTAACAAAATAAACTGATGAACAAAGTGGATCCAGAGGCATGGAAACATGAAACAGAGTGTGGAATCCCAGAGGGAAGATGGGGAGGATGGGTGAGTGGGAGGTAATCAACCAAAGACCTTGTATGCATATATGCATGGCCCTTTGACACAGACAGTAGGGCGATAAGGGCCTGGGGTGGGGGTGGGGGCGGGCTGGAGGGGTTCAATGGGGGGGAAGGGGACATATGTAATACTTTCAACAATAAAGAATTATTAAAATAAATAAAGTTTTAATTCAGAATGTGTTTAACTGATTTAACTGGTATCAGAATGTGTTTAACTGATTTATCTAGTATCAGAATGCATTTGTCTAATTAACTAGTACAAATTGATTCCTTAGAGGATGATGCCCTGAATAGCATAAGAAATTGGCCAAATAAGAGAGCCAGGCTTCAGGACACACTGAACACTTCCTCCTTAAGATCACTTCTGAGAGGACACTGGGGAAATTATTGCAAAGTTTTTCATGCACATTAGGGTTTCTAGGGAGAAAACCAGGCAGTCACGCTTATTTAATAACTAGAGGCCCTGTGCATGGATTCATGCACGTGGGTTCCCTCAGCCTGGCCTGTGCCCTCTCACAATCTAGGACCCTCAGGGGATGTCAGAGTCCTGGTGCACGGATTCGGCCCAATCCCTGCAGGCCAGGCTGAGGGACCCCACCAGTGCATGAATCTGTGCACCAGCCCTCTAGTCTATACTAATAATCTATACTAATAAAGGGGTTATGTGCTAATTAGACCGGATAGACCAGATGTCCTTCCTGACAAAGCCGGGGGCGTGGGTGGCCTGCAAACCGCCCGCAACCCCTCGCCCAGGCCGGCCCCGCCCCCCAGCGGGGACCCTCCACCCTGACTCAGGGTCCCCTTCAGGGCAGGCCAGCCATGCACCAGGCCTTTATCCTATATAATGAAAGGGTAATATGCAAATTGACCCTAACAGCAGAATGACCAGAACGACTGCTGGACCAGTCACTATGAGGCGCACTGACCTCCTCTTGGTCCCTTTCCCCGGCGCACACTGACCACCTTTTGGTCCCTTTCCCTGGCTGGCAGGCTGCAGGGGTGGGTCCAGCAAGCGGGCAGGAACAGCCGACCTCTTGGTCCCTTTCCCCAGCCGTAAGGCACCGATCACCCGATGGTGAACAGGAACTGGGGGTGGATGGCGGTGGGGGGCGGGGCTGGCTGCAGGCAGGTGGGGAAGATGGCCCTGATCACAGGCCAGGCCTAGGGACGGTACCTGCCCGTGAATTTCGTGCACCGGGCCTCTAGTATGCATGTAAGATCTTTGGTTAATCTCTTCCCACCCTCCCTCCTCCCCCTTCCCTCTGATTCATCAGTCTGTTCCATGTTTCCATGCCTGTGTGCTGAGCATCTGCCCCCTGGTGGTCAGTGCATGTCATAGATTCCAGTCGAAAGGTCCACCGGTCCAAAGGCCCAATAGTCGCTTAGGCCTTCCTATATATAGATTGCCCTTGTACAGCTTAAGGCAGATCACAGGCTGTTCACCTGTGCACTGAGGGTTCATAGGAACGCTCTGTGCTGGTGCCCAGGTTCACCCGGCGTCTTCACAGACTCGTCACCCTGTGGACAGTGGGTTCCGCTTCACCTTTTCTGAAAACTCCCGGGATCCCGGGGTTGAAGGGCATCAGACCTCGTGCTGCCCACATCCCTCCCCTCTCAGGTCTCACAGACACAGGGCCGGGGTCCAAGCAGACTCTCCCTTCTTCCGCGGTCACAGAGCTTCTGGTTGTGAACTTGGCATTTGTACAAATAAAAAGTTTCCCACAAGACGTGGGAAAGTGAGCTAGAACGGAGAAGATGCTGTTCTCCCACAAGGAACCGGAGGCGGGACACACGTCCGCCACGCTGAGCTCGTCAGCCGCCTGGAGTGCTTCCCGGAGAAGGGAAGGGGCGTGCCTGCCTCCTCTCATCGCACTTGTCCCGCCTTGGAGATCAAGTGGAATGAGGCTTCTGTCCGCATTGTTGTCTGCTGTACTTTCATTCACTGAGGATGCCGCGCCCCCCTCCTCCCGCCACGGCTCTGAGGCGCGGCGTTGGCTGCTCACACCGAGTGCTCTTGCCCGGGATGTGGTCTGTCCCACAGAGGGTGCGTGGCACCGCCGTCAGGGCTGTCTTTTGTTGCTCAACGGAGGACTCATTTCCTCACTGAGCCCTCTAGGTGTTCACGGCCTTCTGTGTGGCAGCCACGCGACAGCCACGTGATAGCGAGGGGGATGGCGAGTGTCCCATCCTCTTTGGTCTTGGGGACAGTAAGTGAAACACCACAACAATTGAGACCTGTGACAAAAGGTGGCCTTATTTACTCTCCTGAAACCAGTTCAGATTTTCACTTTTAATCACATTTCTCATTTTGAAAGCAACTAAATGCTAAATTGAACATAGTAACAATTCAAAACTGGGCTGCTCTCTAAATTGTTTTGGGTAAAAAAGCACATTGGGCAGGAGGTGGGGCTATGTCACCCCAGCACTGCGCATCGAAAACTCCTGTTCCCGTCTGGTGGGGGCCAGCTGCTGGGGCCGCCTCCTCCCCAGGACGCTGACCGTGCGTGACTCAGCCGTGCCTGAGCCTTCGTGGTAACAAAACAAGTGCCCCTGTGGGCGGTAACTCTTTCCGGAGGCAGATGCACTGCGTTCATGAATGCTTCCAGCGGGAGGTGCTTCGCCATGAGCGGGGCCCTCACTCAACCGGGAGCAGGGCTCACCTCGCACCAGCCCTGCTCATGGCCTGGACCCTGACTCTGCACTCACCCTGCTCATGCCAACCCGCTCTAGGATCCGTGGAAAGGCCACCTGCTGGCGGTCTCACCCTGCGGCCCAGCCTGTGTAGCGGGTTCATTGATTGGCATCTGAACCTCACTTCTTTTTTCTTTTTAATCCTCACCTGAGGATATCTTTCCATTGATCTTTAGAGAGTGTGGAAGGGAGGGGAGAGACAGAGAGAGAGAAGACACATGGATGTGAGAGAGACACATCAATTGATTGCCTCCACACTCACTCCCTGATCAGGGCCAGGGATCAAGCCTGCAACCCAGGTATGTGCCCTTGACCGGAATCGAACCCGGACCCTTCAATCTGCAGGTCAATGCTCTATCCACTGAGCCACATCAGCAAGGGCTGGTCCTCACTGCTGATGCTGCTCCTGTCCCCTGCACAGCAGTCAGGAGCGCCGGCACGGGGCGTGTCCTGGTGGCAGTCGGGGCAGGGTGCGACCAGCACTCCCTGTGGCCGCTGTGTGACTTCCTCGTTCGTGACCATTTCCGAGCTCATCACTGTGAACCTGTCTTGCAGATGGACCATGACCCCAGGAGTCCGGCGTACATTGCCGCCCAGGGACCACTGCCCGCCACTGTGGCCGACTTCTGGCAGGTGACTCATTTTTTTTTATTGTTTTATTGCTTAAAGTGTTACAAAGGGTATTACCTATGTCTCCTTTTTTTTTTTTCCACCTTGACAATCCCCTGGCCTCCCCTGCCCCCCAGTGTCTTATGTCCATTGGTTATGCTTATATGCATGCATACAAGTCCTTCGGTTGGTCTCTTACCGCCCCCCGCCTTCCTGCCCTCCAACCCTCCCCGGCCTTCCTGCTGTAGTTTGACAGTCTGTTCGAGGCTGCTCTGCCTCTGTATCTATTTTTGTTCATAAGTTAATAATGGTCTTTATTATCCATAAATGAGTGAGATCATGTGGTATTTTTCCTTCATTGACTGGCTTATTTCACTTAGCATAATGCTCTCCAGTTCCATCCATGCTGTTGCAAATGGTAAGAGTTCCTTCTTTTTTACAGCAGCATAGTATTCCATCGTGTAGATGTACCACAGTTTTCTAATCCATTCATCTACTGATGGGCACTTAGGCTGTTTCCAAATCTTAGCTATGGTGAATTGTGCTGCTATGAACATAGGGGTGCATATATCCTTTCTGATTGGTGTTTTTGGTTTCTTGGGATATATTCCTAGAAGTGGGATCACAGGGTCAAATGGGAGTTCCATTTCCAGTTTTTTGAGGAAACTCCATACTGTCTTCCATAGTGGCTGCACCAGTCTGCATTCCCACCAGCAGTGCACAAGTGTTCCTTTTTCTCCACATCCTCTCCAGCACTTGTCGTTTGTTGATTTGTTGATGATAGCCATTCTGACAGGTGTGAGATGGTACCTCATTGTTGTTTTGATTTGCATCTCTCGGATGATTAGCGACTTTGAGCATGTTTTCATATGTCTCTTGGCTTTCTGAATGTCCTCTTTTAAAAGGTGTCTATTTAGGTCCTTTGCCCATTTTTTGATTGGATTGTTTATCTTCCTTTTGTTAAGTTGTATGAGTTCCCTATAAATGTTGGAGATTAGGCCCTTATCAGATATAATGTTGGCAAATATGTTCTCCCATGTAGTGGGCTTTCTTGTTGTTTTGTTGATGGTTTCTTTTGCTGTGCAGAAGCTTTTTATTTTGATGTAGTCCCATTTGTTTATTTTCTCTTTAGTTTCCAATGCCCTAGGATCTGTATCGGTGAAGAAATTGCTTCGGCATAGGTCTGAGATTTTGTTGCCTTTGGATTCTTCTAGTATTTTTATGGTTTCCGGTCGTATATTTAAGTCCTTTATCCATTTTGAGTTTATTTTTGTGTATGGTGTAAGTTGGTGGTCTAGTTTCATTTTCTTGCATGTATCTGTCCAATTTTCCCAGCACCATTTATTGAAGAGACTGTCTTGACTCCATTGTATGTTCTTGCCTCCTTTGTCAAATATTAATTGAGCGTATTGGTTGGGGCTGATTTCTGGGCTTTCTATTCTATTCCATTGATCTATATGTCTGTTCTTGTGCCAGTACCAGGCAGTTTTGAGAACAGTGGCTTTGTAATACAGCTTGATATCTGGTATTGAGATCCCACCTACTTTCTTCTTTCTCAGGATCGCTGCAGCTATTCGGGGTCGTTTTTTGTTCCAGATGAATTTTTGGAGAGTTCGTTCTAGGTCTGTGAAATATGCCGTTGGTATTTTAATGGGAAGTGCGTTGAATTTATAGATTGCTTTGGGTAGTATGGACATTTTAATGATGTTGATTCTACCAATCCAAGAACATGGTATGTTCTTCCATCTGTTTATGTCTTCCTCTATCTCTTTTTTCAACTAGGTGACTTATTTTTAATCAGTTATTTTTCTGAAAGTGAGCTCTTACTTTGATTGTGATAACGCCTTGGGTGCAATTAAGCTAATTCAAACTTGTTTACAGGGTTTGTCAAAAGTTACATGATTTCAGAATTTATTGGGGGCCTTTAAGATATATATTTTTTGTAAGCCTCACCAAGGATATTTTTTCCATTGTTTTTGGTGTTTTTTTGTTTTTTTTTTCGAGAAAAGTGGAAGGGAGGGAGGGAGGGAGGGAGAGAGAGAGGAAGCATCCATGTGAGAATGACAACGTGGCCGGTTGCCTCCCGCACGCGCCAGACCAGGGCCGGGATTGAACCTACAGCCCTCCAGGCTACGGCCGACGCTCTAACCACTGAACCGCCAGCCGGGTGATGTGTTTATGATCAATCAGGTTTTCAAAACTGAGTCTGAAAAAAATCCCTTCAAGAGATTTAATGTTTTAAAGACACTTTTTAAAGCCACTTTACAATTTCATTTTTTGAAATACAAAGAAAATTAATCAGTGTTTTATTTTATTAAAATGTCTCTTATCTATTGTTTAATCTTATGATCCTGAGCACCGGGCGGGGCTCGGACGTTGAGAATGAATGTTGACATCAGCCACTCAGAGCAAAGTCGGGGCCGGGGTCCCCGCCTCCGTTTCCCTCACTGTCTCCGACCCTCTCTGCCTTGGGCCCGCAAGTAAGAGGCGAATCGGCTAACCATCAGCCCTCACTCACCCCATGGCCTGCATGCTTTCCCGCCGCCCGTCAGCCCCCCGACTCTCCGCCTGAAGGAGGGGGTGCTCCGGCCTCACAGGGGTTCCTGGGAAGAGGCCCGGGGCGGCCGCCAGCCCCTGCCTTGTCAGTGTCTGCACATGCAGGCACCTGTCCCTACTTTGTGGGCAAGGTGAGCGACTGTGCGAGCAAATCCTGCAAAAAGGGAAGCCCCTTCACCCCGTGTTCCGTGGATCAAGCGTGACGCCATGGCGCGGGACCCCGAGCTTTGGCGCTAGGACAAGCTGCCCCGGCGGACACTGAGCTTCCTCCGCTCGCACCTGCCCGAGGCGCCCACGGCCCTGGGACAGCCGCTCCCGGAGGAAGGCCCACCGCGTGCGGAGCACTCCCTGGAGGGAGTTTCCCTTCTAGCCTCGCCCCCTGGACCAGCAGCTGCGTCAGAGCCTCCCCTGGCGCAGTGAGGGGTCCCCTGGTGCAGTGAGGGGGTCCCTGGTGCAGTGAGGAGGTCCCTGGTGCAGTGAGGGGGTCCCCTGGCGCAGTGAGGGGGTCCCTGGTGCAGTGAGGAGGTCCCTGGTGCAGTGAGGGGGTCCCCTGGCGCAGTGAGGGGGTCCCTGGTGCAGTGAGGAGGTCCCTGGTGCAGTGAGGGGGTCCCCTGGCGCAGTGAGGGGGTCCCTGGTGCAGTGAGGAGGTCCCTGGTGCAGTGAGGGGGTCCCCTGGCGCAGTGAGGGGGTCCCTGGTGCAGTGACGGGGTCCCTGGTGCAGTGAGGGGGTCCCCTGGCGCAGTGAGGGGGTCCCTGGTGCAGTGACGGGGTCCCTGGTGCAGTGAGGGGGTCCCCTGGCGCAGTGAGGGGGTCCCTGGTGCAGTGACGGGGTCCCTGGTGCAGTGAGGGGGTCCCCTGGCGCAGTGAGGGGGTCCCTGGTGCAGTGACGGGGTCCCTGGTGCAGTGAGGGGGTCCCCTGGCGCAGTGAGGGGGTCCCTGGTGCAGTGACGGGGTCCCTGGTGCAGTGAGGGGGTCCCCTGGCGCAGTGAGGGGGTCCCTGGTGCAGTGACGGGGTCCCTGGTGCAGTGAGGGGGTCCCCTGGCGCAGTGAGGGGGTCCCTGGTGCAGTGAGGAGGTCCCTGGTGCAGTGAGGGGGTCCCCTGGCGCAGTGAGGGGGTCCCTGGTGCAGTGAGGAGGTCCCTGGTGCAGTGAGGGGGTCCCCTGGCGCAGTGAGGGGGTCCCTGGTGCAGTGAGGAGGTCCCTGGTGCAGTGAGGGGGTCCCCTGGCGCAGTGAGGGGGTCCCTGGTGCAGTGAGGAGGTCCCTGGTGCAGTGAGGGGGTCCCCTGGCGCAGTGGTGCTGGGTGCTGGGTGCTGCGTGCAGGGGGGAAGGGAGGTGGCTGCCAGGGGAAGAGGGTTATGTGGGGGGTGCTGGGTGCTGGGTGCTGGGTGCAGGGGGGAGGTGGGTGCCAGGCCGGGGCAGATCACGGCCCTCACCTCAGTGCCCACAGCCGTAGCACGTGCAAGAGTCCACGCACTTGAGAAACCAAAGTGCGTGTCTGTCCAGGAAGCAGATCCGGGCGCCTGGTGGGCGGCCTGAGATGGCACCCTCTCGGGTCGGCCCTTTGTACAGAAAGAGTCGATGACCCTTTAAGAACGTGTGGGTCTCAGCTGAGCGCCAACTGTCACAAGTCCCCTTGCGGCCTCGGGGTGGCGTGGTCTCCAAGGAGCGGGCGGGCGCTCTCGCGTGGAAGGAACGAGTGGGCACAGGCCAGGCCAGACGAGGCTGCCGTGAGGCGGGAGGCCCGGGGCAGGCGCTGGGGGTGTTCTACGCGGAGGCCTGGGCCGCAGGGCATCTTTCCTCCCAGCAGGGCTCCGTGGGGTTGGCCACTCAATGCCTGGTGCTCAGAAAAGACTGCCGTGAAGGCCCGCCGTTCCCCCACTGCTTTAACCGCCTCAGCCTCACGGTGAACCTCCCGCTGACACTCCCCCAGGACGGTCTAAGGGTGGAATGCGGGCCATGAGCCCGCGAGGTACTGGGTTCCCAGGAGGGAACCACAGACAAGTCCCGGCTCCCACTGTGGCCGCTGGAGCCCAGAGCAGGGGGAGGGGGGCGAGCAGGGTGTGGGTGGGGGAGCAGGGAGCAGGGAGCAGTGGGGGGAAGCGGGGAGCAGGGTGTGGTGTCTCAGGCCTCCCCAGTCTCAGCAGCAGGTGCCCCCTGTCTCCCTGGTCCCCCTCTGGGACATCCCAGCTCCGCTGCAGACGCAGGCCCACAGGAGCAGGACCCTGTGCCGTGCCAGGTGCCGGGACAGCATGGGCGGGAGGGTCCGCGTCCCTCAGAGCACCAGGAGCCTT
>NW_005355204.1:832742-833441 GCF_000412655.1 Myotis brandtii | reverse complement strand
TGAAGGGGGCACCCTACCCCGCGGTGCTGGCTGAGGGCACCCCGGCTGCCGTCTGTCCGTCCGTGGCTCCCCTCTGCGCACACAGTGGCCTGAGAAGAAATATGCCCCGCGATGTCGTGGGGTCGCTGCTCCCATTAGTTTCACTTGGGTTTCATCTTATGCTGCCTTCGGGGAGCCGGGCCCTGAGTGGGTGCGCCCGCCCGCGGCATCCCTGAGCAAGGGGAGGCCTTCCCAGGGCCACTCGGGGGCGGCCGAGCGCTGGGCGATCAGCTACGCCTTGATCGTTGCGTGTTGATTACGCTCATAACCCTGCGTTTCTCCTCGTTTCCGTAATGGCTTCAGGGACCTCCACCTCGCCAAGGCCCGTCGCCAGGTGTGTCGCGGCCCCACCGCGTGGCCACATGTGCACGAGGCCGTGTGTGGGCCGCAGTGTGACTCGCCTGCAGGTTCCATTAAACTCCAACATGAACGGCACACGGATGCCCGCGAGTGTTGACATCGCCGTCACGTAGGAACATAAATCAGTATTAAAAGAGAACATCATACGGTGTCTGATTTTTATTTATGTTCTTGTAAGTATATTTTTATTGATTTCAGAGAGGGAGAGAGAGAAACATCAATGGTGAGAATCAATGACTGGCTGCCCCCTGCACGCCCCACACTGGGGGTCGCGCCCACAACCCGGGCATGTGTCCCAAT
>NW_005355204.1:831468-832647 GCF_000412655.1 Myotis brandtii | reverse complement strand
CACGGGGGGGGGGGGGGGGTGATAATATCATGAAGAGAAAGCCTTTTATATTTGAGATTTGTGGATGTTTTAAGTAACAAGATCTTAATTGGATAGTTATGGGGGTGTTTAAAACAGGCAGACACTCCCCTGCTCAGCTTACGTCTGAGTCTGTGTGCGAGCTGAGCGTGGCCGCTGCAGGAATGGGGCTGGGGGGCCTCGCTGGGATCAGACGCAGAGACGGGCCGGGGGCCGGGGACCCGGCAGCTGGGTGTCTGCTTCCGCTCACGCCCGGTGCCTGCTCCCCACCCCACCCTGAGATTGGGTGGGGGGTGCGTCTGGCGATTTTGCCGTGTGCTGTGTGTGTTCGTGTGTTTGCTGGGTCCCGGGGCGGTTTGAAGGCGGCCGTTAGGAATTAACAAATCTGTTCTGAGTGCGTTTCCGTTGCAGCAGCATTGCTGACCTCGGGCGAGTGTGGAATTCCCGTGGTGAGACGTGGCTTCTCGCATCACACAGAATCGGGGCCACCCTGAAGAACGGGCGTGCGGCCCCCCGAGCTGCTGTGGGAGGGCGTGCGGCCCCCCGAGCTGCTGTGGGAGGGCGCGCCGTGGGAGGGCGCGCCGTTCCCTCCGCTCAGCAGGGCCAGGCCCCGGCGGGGTCTGTGTCTCTTGGTGAGAAGTTTCCTTCAAAAAGCAAAACTGGGCATCGCACGCCCCCCCGAGAACTGAGGGGGCTTTACAGGCACAGATTCGCCGGTTCTTTTACTAGTTCATGGAACGTGCAGAACCTGAACGCAGGCTCAGAGCCACGAGCACAGAGCATGTGTCGATGACGCGGCTCAGGTCCTGGGAGCGCGTAACCTGGCCTTCCCTCTGCAGATGGTGTGGGAGAGCGGCTGTGTGGTCCTCGTCATGCTGACCCCGCTGGCGGAGAACGGCGTCCGGCAGTGCTACCACTACTGGCCCGACGAGGGCTCCAACCTCTACCACATCTACGAGGTACCGGCCACCGTTCCCCTGAGGCCGCACCTGCAGCCAGGTCCCCACAGGGGCCAGTCCCGGGGCCAGGTGTCCCCTGGGCCCCGTGGTCAGTGACACTCAGGCCTCCAACAGGCTGCGCCCTGGGACTCAGACCCTGGGACTGGGACTGGGACTGGGACTCGGACCTGGGACTGGGCCTGGGGCTGGGGCTGGGGCTGGG
>NW_005355204.1:829425-831246 GCF_000412655.1 Myotis brandtii | reverse complement strand
CCTGCTTCCCTATTTATAATGGTCTGGCCCTCTAGCAACTTCAGCATGAAATTATAGCTAATTTGCCTACAAACGTCAGGTGGTCATAATAATCTGGCCACTCAGTGTATATACTATAACATATATAATTATATATAATGTATATGTGTTCTTTTTGTTTTTAAAATAAAAGCTATTCCTGCTCCCTCTCTCTTCCTTTTCTCCTTTACCGCTAATTAACCTAATTTTTTGTACCAATCTGTTCATCATAATTTTTAGCACTATGTATTTAGTAGGTACATATTTCACTCAAGTGTGCAAATTAATTGGCTCATTTTTTTCTAATTAGATAAAATTTTTTTAAATGAGATTTATTCTCTTTTTTAAAAACAAATAATTTTAGCCTGGCCAATGTGGTTCAGTGGTTGAGCATCGACATATGAACCAGGAGGTAATGGTTTGATTCCCAGTCAGGGCATATGTCTGGGTTGCGGGCTTGATCCCCAGTGTGGGACGTGCAGGACGTAGCCGATCAATGATTCTTTCTCATCATTGATGTTTCTACCTCTCTCTCCCTCTCCCTTTCTCTCTGAAATCAATAAAAACGTATTTAAAAAAATATATGTGTGTGTATACACACACACACACACACACACACACACACACACACACATTCCCCACTCTGTTTCAGCTAGCTTGCAGCCAGTAATCCTCAGCACCTTTTGCACATTGTTTACTTTCTCATAAAAGGAGGACCTTAGCCAAAAAACATATATTCATAACCCATAGACACAGACAACAGTGCGGTAATGGCTAGAGGGAAGTGGGGGCTGGGGCTGGGGCTGGGACTGGGACTGGGGGCTGGGGCTGGGGCTGGGACCTGGTGTGAATGACATGGCTCTCATGGTTGAAGTTCTAAAATGCAGACAGCGAGGACGAGGAAGTGGCCTCACGGGTGCTGTGCGCAGCCGGGCTGGGCGAGGCTATAGGATCCGATTCTAGACAGACCTGCCATGGCTCTCATTGCTTCCTGACCCCCCACACCAGGGTTCCCACCGCCCTGTCGGCCTTTATATTCGAGGGGGACATGCCGGCGAGCGCACTTCTCTTCCTGGATTTCCAGCCCACGTCCGGGACCGGGACGGAGCCGTAAACTTGGGCAGCTAAGTCAGGCCCTCCCTTGGCTCTGCCTTGCATTGAACTCAGAGTGCTCGGTCCCGGGGGAGCCACGTCGGAAGCAGAGAGATGAACCCTGGCTCTCCCTCGTGGCTCCTGGTCACCGAAGGCGTCAGCCCCAGCAGGCCCCAGGGCCGGGGCCTCGGCTCCTTCAGGCCCCGGATGCCACCTGCCACAGGCGAGCTCGCGTGGACCCACTGGCCTTTCTGTTCAAATGGTGATTTTTTTCTAGAAGGCTTGTATGACTTAGAAATACAAAAGACAAACCCTGGAATGGTTGTGGATTGTAACACATTTTTCCAGTTGTTTGAGCATTACGCCCTCTATGACATCAAAAACCAACAGCCACAGTTACTTTCTGTACCAACCAGGATGAAATTGAGACAGAGGGCCCCGGTCTGTGGGCCGCGCGGTCCCTGTGTCGCCGACACCTGCCTCCCCCCACCCCCCACCCCGCTGTCCCACAGGTGAACCTGGTCTCTGAGCACATCTGGTGCGAGGACTTCCTTGTGCGGAGCTTCTACCTGAAGAACCTGCAGACCAACGAGACACGCACGGTGACCCAGTTCCACTTCCTGAGCTGGTATGACCAGGGCGTGCCGTCCTCCACGCGGTCCCTCCTGGACTTCCGCAGGTAGGGCCCGGGGCCCCGCGGGGTAGCGCGCT
>NW_005355204.1:815995-829361 GCF_000412655.1 Myotis brandtii | reverse complement strand
CCGCCCGCTGTGAGGCGGACCCTCCGTTTGATACGCACAGATTATAAGTGCATTTTATGTAGGAGAGACGGCAGAGGAAGGATTATGTTAAGTCTATTAATTACAAGAGGCTTTCTTATCTCAGGTGTGAAATCGTGAGGGGGGACTTGGTATCTTAGAATTGTAGGGGAAAATGGTTTTTCTGTTTTTTAGGGTTTTTTTTTAGAATTTTGTTTATTTAATCTTTTTATTGATTTCAGAGAGGGAGGGAGAGGGAGAGAGATGGAAACATCAGTGATGAGAGAGAATCATTGATGGGCTGCCTCCTGCACGCCCCACACTGGGGATCGAGCCCACAACCCGGGCACGTGCCCTGACCAGGAATTGAAACATAAGCTCCTAATTCATAGGTTGATGCTGAACCACTGAGCCACGCCGGCCGGGCGGTGGTTTCTTAATTACAGCTGACATTCAGTGCTGTTTTTGTTAGTTTCGTGTGTACAGCATTGTGGTCAGACAGTTCTATAATTTGCAAAGCGACCCTCCGGTGCCTGGTGCCCCACTGTCACAGTCACTGTGGTCTCGTCAGCCCTGCTCCCGGCTGCGCGCATGCTCCTCCTCCACGCGACGGCGGCCCCGGAGTCTCCACCTCAGGCTCTCGGGCATAAAGCCCGCCTCTTAGTGTGGACACTTGTCTGGTTGGATCTGACAGCTTCGCAAGCAAGCGTGGGCCCGGGTTCTAAAATGGGTCGCCTTGGCGGGACGCTGGGGTACCGTCAGCACGTGACTGTGTGTTTTCAGTGCAATTTTGAAACTGACAGTTTTAAAACATCCAGGCTTTTGTTCATGCTCTAGTCACCCAGTGGGCTGTCTTGCTTGAATGTGCACTAATTGAACCGCTGGGAGGAATGTGAGGTTCCATCCCTCCGGCAGGAAGATGTTGACGATGCAAAAAAAAAAGCAAAATTTAAGACAAAGGTTCCTTGTGCATCAAATGTGATGACAAGAATAGGTGAGCGTTGGCTCTGTAACGGTGGTAAATGAACAACAACGACAGGGGAGATGAGGTTGAGCACCATCGGTCACTAAGTCCACAGGTTTGCAGAACCTCAGGTGCTCATCCGCTGGCCTCCTGCCTCCTAAGGAAGTCAGATAACTGACCAGGAAGAGGGTGTGGCCGGCATCACACAGTCCCGGATGGCTTCCCAGCCTCAGGCTACACCCAGATTCCTTGATTCGTGTGTTAACAGATTCTTAGGTTCTGGTGTTACTATTTCTCTTGCCTTTTAGTCCACTTTGGAAAAATAAATTTCTTCCTGTGACTAGCTCTTTGGACCCTGTAGCATGTGAGAGCTGGAGGCGAGATGTGCGTTTCCTCGTAAGCATGGCCACAGGTGCACCCAGCGACCGCTGCCCCGTCCCCTCCTGCGGGGGCGGGACACTGCGAGCCCCAAACACTGACACGGTGGCCACGCAGCCTTCCTCCCCAGCCATCACAGACATCTTCTTAACAGGGACTTATGTCTAAAGACAGGCTATCCAAAATCTTACCTGGGGTCCTCAGACAGCGGACAATCCTGGCGGGTGGGTGTGGCTGCAGAGAGGGGAGCCCACTCTCATCACCTGTGTGTCCGTCCTGTGTGTTCATATGTGCATATGGGCCTATTTCTGTGTCCGTGTCTACATATGGAATTAACCACACAGCCCACCGTCTGCACTTTCTGTCAGGAAGGAAGACTGAAAGATTGGACTCTCCAAATTCCCTCTCTCTGGTGCTGGGTGCTCAGGCTTGAGCAGGAGTTGGTCACGTGGAAGGGAGCACACGCCCACACACAGTTTTGAAGCCTCGTGAGAATGGAAAGCTGCCCGGGCTGGCCTCGTTGTCTGCACCACAGGCCCGCCGAGGTCGCCATCCGTAGGCACCAGAAGATCGGTGTGACCAAGCGCACCCTCGGGGTGTTGGCCCACACCCAATGGAGGCTGTGTGATTCTCTGTGCAGATTAGTAAACAGCACCCACATCCCAGGCTCCGGAAGGCGGCTGGAGACTCTGGCCACCCCCACCAGCAAGGTGCTCCCTTCCCGGGAATAGCAGGCAGCTCACGCCAGGGCGCCAGGCAGGTACTGCGAGGTGTCACTGAGTACCTCTGGAGCCCAGAGGGGCATATTTGCACCTTAGAGGGAAGCTGCTCGGCTCAGAGGTCAGTGGCTTCACAGGCGAGGGCTTGGCTCTGACACCTCTCCCTTCTCTCCGGCACGTGCGCTCCCTCACGCTGCTCGCTGTAAACTGGACAAACCCTTACTTTGCCAGCTCATTAGCGGTGGCCGGTGTCATTTTTGTGGCGTTGCAGCTAGTAATATGAGCCCAGTTGCATAGTCACAAAAGTGATCATTGGAAACTGTGACTCTACTGCAGGGCAGTGCGGGGACCCTTTCTGAGCCTCTAACGACCTCTGACCTTGCTTGCTGTTCCTTGCCGCTCAGGGACCGAGGGTTGGTTTGTATCACTAACCCTTCCTCCGAGAAGCCCTCCTGTGTCTCCATGTGCGGCCTCGCTCCCTGACACTTGGTTCTGATGGCGTAAAAGGAGGCGGCCTCACGTGGCTCGTCTTGGCAGATACTCTGCCTTGTCTTGGGTCGACCAGATGAACGCTTCTGTTGACTGCGCGATGTTGTTGCTCTTCTGTTGTGGTGTTTTACTTCATAATAAACCAAGCACCTGATTCTTTGTCAATAAAATTCCACAGCGTAGCAGCACCTTGTACTTGCACTGGCGTCTCCTGGCCCTTTGTCGATAGGCTTAGCACGGGCGGCTGGAGGGATGTTACAATTACAATGAGACCTTCCGAGGTGCTGCTGAGCGGGCAGCCAGCACGCGTTGGCGGAAACACCTCAAGTGTATCACAAAGCGAAGACGGGAGAGCACGTTGAGCCCCGGGAGCCAGGGAGGTTTTCTGGCTACGTTTTGCCAATGTGCTGACCAGCCGTAAAGGGGCGCTGTGCAGCGACACCCCACACCCACGTTTTCTGAACCCCCAGTTTAAGGAAGGACATCTGGTTTATTTATTTCTTTTTTCAGTGTCCATGTTTTGTGCTTGGGCCCATCAGAAAAAATGACCAAAGCCTGTGACTGACTAGTGTGTGACCGTGGAAATGTTGAGTGTAGTCCTTACAAATGGGCCTGGTCTATGGAGCGAAGGAGGGTGTACAGCTGAGCCAGCAGCTGAGAAGGGAAAGGGAAACAGCCAGAGACAGAGAAATGTCCAGTAAAACCTTCTGTTTGAACATTAAAGACCTGTAGAAATAGTGCCACCTAATTGTGCCCAACCACTGAGCTTGCTTGATTCTGCACACGCACACAGGCACAGTGCATGCACATACATGTACAAATACAACACATGTACCAACACGCACATGCACAAATGCACATGAGAATGGTGGACAAACATGCACACATGAATGGATACATGTGTGTGTGCATGTGCACAGGCCTGCACATGTGTGTGCACATGCATACACATGTGTGTGCAAGCACAGACTTGTGTGTGCACAATCATGTGTGTCGCGCAGACGTGTGTGCGCCCATTTGCAAACATGCACACGCCTGGGTGGACAAACGTGCTTGTATACGGGCACACACCTGCACAAACACACGTACTCACCCTTGGGGTACAAGGTCTGGCATCGGTTTGCTAGCGGTGATGCTCACGTTGCCTTTGCATCTAGAGTAAAAAATGGGAGGTTCAGGAGAAGTGAGTGGATCTCCTTTCCACCTGCTTTACTCTCAAGGGGCCAAGACCCTAAGGCAGTGATGGCGAAACTTTTGAGCTCGGCGTGTCAGCATTTTGAAAAACCCTAACTTAACTCTGGTGCCGTGTCACATATAGAAATTTTTTGATATTTGCAACCATAGGAAAAAAACTTATATTTTTGATATTTATTTTATATATTTAAATGTCATTTAACAAAGAAAAATCAACCAAAAAAATGAGTTCGCGTGTCATAGGTTCGCCATCACTGCCCTAAGGCATCTGGCTCCCGTGCGCTGCGGGTTTTAATGCCTTCACCTTGACTTCCCCACCACTCCCGAGGTAACATTGCAACGTACACCCAGAGCAAGGAGGTTCCGGCAGAAATGGAGATGTGGCCCTGGGGACACTGGGCAGCTTGTTGACCTGCGTTCCTGAGGCTCCTCATTGTTAGGCCACCTTTGGAGGGCCTGCAGCTTTAAACAGCGTGTTCAGAGGCAGCAGCCAAGTCCCAAACTGCCCAGAGTGGGTGGGTGCATGGCCTGTGCAGGGCGCATCTTGTGCGTTCAGGGCTGTCAGCCTCCCTGAGAAGTACCCCGTCTGTTCACTCCCTAAAGGAAGCAGGAAAACACAGCACGATGCTCAGGCTGCACAAGGTTAACCAAGGTTTTGTCATGAACCGGTCACCCGCCGTCCCCCGATCCTGTCCTCTCAGCTTGTTGGGTTTGTACCAGAGCAGCCAGTTGATTAAAACTTTTATTGATTTTTAGAGAGAGAGGAAAAGAGAGGGGGAGAGAGAGAGATCAATGTGTTGTGAAAGAGAACCATCAATTGGCTGCCTCCTGTACATCCCCTACGTCCCCTAGTTGGGATCAAACCCACAACCCAGGCATGTGCCCTGACCGGGAATCGAGCTGGCAATCTTCCGGTGCAGGGACGACGCCCACTCAACGGAGCCACTGTTTCTCCCTGAGCCAGCAAGCAAAGAAGCGTGACACTTTCCCGTTTCAGGACGAGGAACAAGACTGGCCGGTTATTCTTTTCCACCTTTGCCTCACGTCCCCTGCGGTACAAGTTCCAGACACACCCTCACCGTTCCTTCCAGGACCCAGACCCGCCTCTTTTCTCTTTTTCTTCATTCAGAGCCATCCACTGAGCAGTTTCATGCCCTTTCTAAACAGGCTGGCTTGTCTCACTGGCTTAAACAATTTTGGAGTTTGCACAGTGAATTTCAGATGAGCCTCTGTCTTGATGTAGTTATAAAATCTCAATCTATGGTTATTGTTGATTTTCATAAATTCTGACCTAAAATCTGCACAATGAAGTTGTTTCCAAACATCCCCAAATTTATTGAAATGGGAAGCATGGAGGGTTCTCTCTTTTCCGCGTCCAGCGCGGCTAGAGAGCGGTCCGGTTCCTGAGTAGGGGCGGCTGGAGATTGAGAAAATGAAAGAAAGAGACAGACACAGAGATGGAAGGAAAAAGCTGGGGCCGGGTGGGACTGCTGCCCTCTTCTGATGGAGAGACAGGGACCCAGCACCCAGCGTGTTTATTTTATACCCCAAATACCAGGAAGTTTCACCAAAGGTCAAGACAAAGGAGATTATGTGCATTCTTAGATGGGCCCGAGTCCTATTCATTCCTGGTGCTTGGCTGGATTTACATAATAAAACCCACTCCCACGCACCTGGGCAGAAATGAAGGTCAAGCTAAGAACACTTCTGCCTTTTTGGCAAGATGCGTATCCAAGATGCCTACCGCCCTGGATTCAGCTGACAGTTTATTAAAGAAATGCCCATGTGCCGTCCCAGGGGCTCTCTACAGGGAAGGCTTGTCTTGAATGCAGTTGCCGTTTCTCCATCATTAGACACCCTTTCAGAGCCACATTTCCAAAGGGTCCCTGTAAGGCGCTGTCGGAGACAGAATAATAGTGTTCCATTCCGACATGATGTCTAGATTGTAAGGGATTTTGAGCAGATATTACAGAACTCACACATTCAGGGAGGAGTCTGGGCACCCATCACAGTTTTTAAAAAGGTGCGATTAACTGTAGGAACGAGAGAAAGGGGCCCGGTGGCGGCGCTGCTGCCCCTCGACCTGAGGCCTTGAGTTCATGCGTGTAAAGGGGAAAGGAACAAGGGAACGTGCAAGAACTGTTTGACGGTTTCTAAAGCTGTTTATCACTGAATATTGAAAAGAAAAAGAAACCTTTGAAAATGTGTGTGTGATTTCGATTTCTTCAAGCTGCCGCAGACGGGCGTCCCAGCTGCGGTGTGTTTGCTTTGGTTTAGTGGTGGTTTGGCTAACGCGGCGGAGACGTCGCAGTGCGTAACTGTGATTCCTGTCTCTTTTTATTTCAGAAAAGTAAACAAGTGCTACAAAGGCCGCTCTTGTCCAATAATTGTTCACTGCAGGCAAGTACAACCTTTCTCGTGGGTTACCCAGCGTCTGCTACTCCCCAACCAACTGCAAAGACAGGGTCGAGCTTTCTGGTGGCTCCACAGTCACGTCCACCTGGTGCAGGTCACGAGACCAGAGAGAGATGAGCCGCCCTCAGCTCCGTGCAGCCGTGCCGTGGGGGCCAATACCGTGTGCGCACACGTGGCGAGCCACTGAGCTGGGCACTAGTCTGTCGCCACCGGGTTTTCTTAACCCCCGTGGAGCCACCACATGGCATCCGGGGGCGGCGTTTCTGATCTGTCGCACTGTCTTGGCCGAGCTGGAACCTGGTGCCAACGTGAGGAGCACAGGGCGGTTGTGAGCAGGACAGAACCTGTGATGGCACAGGAGTGTCCACTGCGGCTCCCGGCGTGAGCCCGGCCTTTAGGTGGAAATTCTAGGCTCGGGCCCTTCTGCAGGCCATGCCCACTGGTGAGAGCTGGGAGGATGCAGCCACCTGCCTCGGCGGGAGCCACACCACTTCCTGCAATGACCTTGGAGGCGCCTTTCCGCCAGGAGACGCGTCTCAGCATCAAACACCACGCCTGTCAAGACCTGTGTGTGCATGTGTGTGTGTGTGCATGATGCGTGATGCATGTGTCTATTTCTGTGCATGCCTGTGTCTGTGTGTGTGTGTCTGTGTGTCTTGCATATGTATGTCTGTGTGTGTCTGTGTGTATCTGTGTGTCTGTGTGTATCTGTGTCTGTGTGTGTCTATGAGTGTGTGTGTCTGTGAGTGTCTGTGTGTGTCTGTGTGTCTGTGAGTGTCTGTGTGTGTCTGTGAGTATCTGTGTCTGTGAGTGTCTGTGCATGTCTGTGTGTCTGTGAGTGTTGTGTCTATGTGTGTCTATGTGTGTCTGTGAGTGTCTGTGTGTGTCTGTGTGTCTGTGTGTGTCTATGTGTGTCTGTGAGTGTCTGTGTCTGTGTGTGTCTATGTGTGTCTGCAAGTGTCTGTTTGTGTCTGTGAGTGTCTGTGTGTGTCTGTGTATGTCTGTGAGTCTCTGTGTGTCTATGTGTCTGTGTGTGTGTGTATGTCTGTGTGTGTCTGTGTGTGAGTCTGTGTGTGTGGGTCTGTGCATGTGTTTGTGTGTGTCTGTGTGAGCCTGTGTGTCTCTGTGTCTTTCTGTCTGTGTCTGGGTCTCTGTTGGTCTGGGAGGAGAGGAAGAGAGCAGAGACAATCTGGTTTCCTCAAAGCCAAGAAGGGACCACTTTACCCACGTGGCCCGAGCCAGGCAGCGTTGGTTGGAGGGTTGGTGGTTGATCTAACACACTCATGTGAAGTTTGTGTAGAAGAGAAGTGAGCAGACCCGGCAGGAAGGTCCCTGGAGGGAGGCCGGGGGGAGTGCAGGGGGAAGAGTCACCTTCCCAGCCGCAGCTTTTTCAACCATTTGTTTGAGGAAACACGTCAAAGCCAAACGCAGTGGGCCTTGCTTCCGGCTCACGGTGACTCCTGGGATCCTGCCATTCTAACCCGAGACCAAGAACGTGATTTCTCCTTTAGTCATGGAACTCCTCAGGTCTTTTCCTTAAAGTCGCCTTGGTTTTGCCAGGAGTATCCATGTAAATCCTGCGTTTGAAGCCGCTCAGGGTGGCACATGCCTGGGACAGGAGTGGTCCCGCGTGGCCTGAGAGGAGAGGGTGGGGTCTGGCATCCCATGTTCCTCCGTGTGCTGTTGTGAGGCACCATTCAAACATGTTCCCGCCTGGTCCGGGTGTAAATTGTCTGATAGTTGCTGGGGGTGAGGAGGGGGTGAGCGGAAATGTGAGGAGGACGAGGGGCTGTCCCCCTCTGCCAGGAGCCCCGGTGTCATGTGCGGTGGGGCCACCACCCCACCTGATGCCAGGACCGGCATCTGCCTCGAGGCTGTGTCAGAGCTCAGGGCATTCGCCCTGCACACAAATGCATTGCCTGACCCTTTATTGGTTCTTCTAGACAAAATTTACCCCCTCTTTGAGGAACGAATCTACACAGGCACATTGGCTAATCCACGTCGCTTCCTGCTTCCTTCCCCCTCTCCCCCTCTAAAGAAAAACACTGATAAAATTAAATATTTACCGAAATTTCTCCTTTCACTGGATGAAACTTGAGGAATGGTGTGCTTATTAGAGACTTGTTAGTGAGGCCACACTGAGGGCCTCAGAGTGACAGAAGGTCTCGTGAGCGGAGCTTATGCCACTGCTTGCTTACTTTTCTGTGTGGGCAGTAGTTTTCCCACCCCTGGCCTTGGCTCTTTACTGAAAGAATGAAGAATACTTACCCCAACTAGAATTTAGGTTAACCAAAGCAATTTGGGGTTTTGCTGGAATAACTTGGTTTTGTTGGCTTTTCGTTCTTCCTTTTCTTTCTTTTCTTTCTTTCTTTTCTTTCCTTTCCTTTACCTTTTCCTTTTCCTCCCTCCCTCCCTTCCTTCCTTTTCTCCTCCTCCTCCTCCCCCTCCTTCTCTTCTTCTTCATTCTCCTCCTCCCCTCTCCTCTCCCTCCTCTTCCTCCTCCTCCTCCTCCTTCTGCTCTTTGTCCTCCCCCTCCCACCCTGTGATTCCTCCTCCCCCATTTCCCCTCAGAGCCCTCCCCTCCCCCCCAAGCACAGGAGGAAGTTGCTGATGTTGGCTTGGCTGGTGTGGGGGGGACCAGGACAGGTGGCGTTCTCACCTCTCTCCTTCTGTCAACAGCGATGGCGCGGGCAGGAGCGGCACCTACATCCTGATCGACATGGTTCTCAACAAGATGGCCAAAGGTAAGGCTCCGCTTAGCGGGGACTTGGAGCGGGATGCGTTGCTATGGCAACCTGGTGCTGCACTCCCAGAGGCCTGGGAAGCTGAGCCGTGTTGTCCCTTTTCTGAGTTGTGTGAAGCTGTTTGCAGCGAGCGCCGTGATTCCTGAGCTCCTCCTTTGTCTCCGGTGTCCGTGGGGTGGGCACTGGGGTTGGCGCACAGGGGGCGCTGGGGAGCATTGCAGAGCAGGCACAGGCGGCCTCGGTCCCCTAGAGCTGCAGCGGCTCAGAGCGGCCTTCAGGTTCTGCCCAAACCATCCCTGTTATGAGCTGTATTTGCAGGAACATTCTAGAGTCACAGACCTTTGGTGGCGAGATCGTCACACTAAACCACTTATTTCCTGCAAAGCTCTGCACCCGCTTCCGTGCCAGGGGAGATGTGCGGGCATCTCCTGGACAAACGGGGTGTCTCCCTCGAAGCCAGCGCTCACCCTCACGGGGTCGGTGCTGACAGGGCCGCACCAGCGCAAACCAGGGGCCTGCGGGAGGGCTTGTCTCAATTCTCTGACCAGCGTTTCCCAGCCGTGCCTGGAGGGCACCGTCCTGTGGCCCCAGCAAGATCCCAGGCAGCTCGGGAAGGACCCTGAGATGGTGACACTATGGTCTCTTTTCCCCGTGGATAAACCGTTCTATCGCAACACGTGTGTGCACACACACTCATGCACACACACTCACACAATGCACTTACACACATGTGCACACATGCATGCACTCACACTCATGTACACGCGCATGCACGTGCACATGTGCACACATATGCACGCAGTCACACATCCATGCACTCACACGCGCATTCACACATATGCATGCATGTACACGTATGTCTGTCAAACCTCCCACCTCCCTGAACATCCCTGCATCCGTTGCCCAGATTCTGATTACAGAGATGAATGTCTACACGTGTTCACACAGGGGCCAGCAACTCTCAATTAGGCATTTTCCTTTCTCCATTTTTTTTCTGGTTAAAAAAGTAAATGGAACACATTTTTAGCCCAAGATAGAGGTGGGGAGATAGAATCATAGCCTATTGTTTTTAGTATGAGGACTGGCGAGCTTGAGTAAGTTGCCCAGCGCCCTGCCGCCGCTGGGGAGAACGGAAGTGGTTTTCACCAGCAAATGTTACTTCAACCCTGAGCGAGCTCTGGCTGGCAGCAAGCAAGCAAACACCTGGCACAGAACCTGCTCTCGCCTGCGTGTGGCAGCACTTTCATCCTAGAGTCTAGACCAGTGGTCGGCAAACTGCGGCTCGTGAGCCACATGTGGCTCTTTGGCCCCTTGAGTGTGGCTCTTCCACAAAATACCGACTTCTGCGCACAGGCCACGAAGTTTCAATCGCACTGTACGTGTGTGCCCGCACGTGGTATTTTGTGGAAGAGCCACACTCAAGGGGCCAAAGAACTGCATGTGGCTCGAGAGCCACAGTTTGCCGACCACTGGTCTAGACCATCACACAGCCCGGCCTTCAGGGGAGGGGCTTGCTCCTGCCGCCAATGCCACTGCGTCTCATCAGACGCGTCTTGTCCTGGGAACCTGCAGCCTAGGACTCAGCTCTCGATGGAGGCGCCGTTCCTTCCCGGTCGTCGCCCCTCCCCCTCCGCCTCGTGCCTGGGGTCTGCCTTCTCTTAACCAGCTACTTCGGAAGAACAGTCACTGGCGTGAGGAGATGCCGCTGTGTTTGTGAGATGGGGACACAGACCCGCGGGGCACACGGCTGCGTCACACGGAGCCTGGCTGGTCCGAGGGAAGTTGCCGACCGTGGGACTCGGCTGGCGAGGTCTCAGTATTTGTGGGGAGAGCCTGGGTTTGAGGGGCACAGGTCTGCTGCACAGAGAAGCCCGGGGTAGGGCTGGCCTTGTCTTCACTGCCGCGGAACCATTGGCTCCGGCTGGCAAGGTCAGATCCGCCCAAGTGTGGGCGGCTCCCACAATGGGCCCAGCTGGGCCGCTCCTGAGATCCCTCCCCCATCCTGTTCCTGACCTGCCCCTGCCTGGGCCTGTGGTGTCAAACCCCCTGACCAGGCAGCCGGGGCCTCGGGAGAGATCAAAGGGCAGGGCGGCCCGAGCCGAGGGCCTTTCCCAGGGCCACACTGCCTGGCCTCTGGGTTTTGTTCTGACGCAGGCCCTGCTGGCGCCTTTGTCTCCCTGAGACGCTAGAGGCCCGCAGACCCCGTTCACCAAGTGATCAAAGGCCCAAAGCCTGGACGCGAAACCTTTCTTCCCATGTCCTTTTCTGAAAGAAATGAATTGCACGAGGACCAAAGAATGCCTTTGCAGAGCTTCCCGCACCAGCCGACGTCAGGCCCTGGCTCGGCCTTCGCTGGGCTGGCGGCCTGGGGATTAAGGCTCCTTTGGGGGCATTTGGGAAATAAACTGGGAATCGCTGTCTCCTTTTTGAGCAGCTGGAAGCGAGGAATAGCTCAGGGTCGCACAGATTGCGGCAGGAGAATCCACACCAGCAGGGAGCCTGTGGCACCTTTATTTCGTGGCTGCGGACGCGTTTCTAACTCTGCATTAATGTCGGACCGGGACCCGTGTCAGGGAGCGTGTTCCTCTGTCCTGGAGACTCGCCCACGTGCAGCCATGCCTCTCAGCAGCGGCTGCCAGGCTGTGTCGCCGGGGCACCTCTGTACGCAGGGGTTTGCTTTGTTCTGTTTCAACAGGGCTGGTGTGCGTGTGTGCGTGCACGTGCGTGTGCGTGCGTGTGTGTGTGCGTGCGTGTGTGAGTGCATGTGCGTGCGTGCGGAGTGTGTGTGTGTGTGTGTGTGTGTGTGTGTGTGTGTGTGTGTGTGTGTGTTTTCAAATACTGGACAGTAGTGGAGCTTCCTAAAGATCTCGCCTGTGGGTCACTCAGGGGGCACTGCCCTCCGTTCACCCAGGGCCACCCCTCACCCCCACCCTCCAGCCGCTCTCTGGGGCTGCGCAGTGCTTGTCCGCTGGGCCGGGCTGATGTCATCCAGAGTCATGTCCTCAGCCACCCCGTGGCCTGGGACAGAATGCCCTTCCTTTTTTAAAAAAAATATATATTTTATTGATTTTTTACAGAGAGGAAGGGAGAGGGATAGAGAGTTAGAAACATCGATGAGAGAGAAACATCGATCAGCTGCCTCCTACACACTCCCCACTGGGGATGTGCCCGCAACCGAGGTACATGCCCTTGACCGGAATCGAACCTGGGACCCTTGAGTCCGCAGGCCGACACTCTATCCATTGAGCCACACCGGTTAGGGCTGCCCTTCCTTTTTAAGGCCAAATCGTACCTCACTGTGTGGATGGACCCCCCTGCCAGTGGACCCCGGGCAGCCTCCACCTCCTGGCTGCTGGGAACGAGGCCGTGCAAACATCTCTTTAGGTGTCTGCTTCTCCTGCGGTGTCTACCCAGGAGTGGAATTACTGCGTCGAGGAAAACCCTGTGTGTAACTGTTTGAGGAAGCCCCGTCCTGCCTCACCATTTTACGTTCCCACCCACCGTGCAGGAGGCCCCGGCTTCTCCCCTCCCCTCCCGCGTGCACTGCTCTGTTCTCCCCAGTCCCTCTCCTGGGGCGCGGGGCCGAGCTCGCTGTGCTCAGACTGTGCTTCCTGCGGGCGGGGCGCTGAGCGCTCCCCGAGTGCTTGTTGGCCATTTGGGTGTCTTCTGTGGAGAGACATCTGTTCACGTCCTTGGCTCATTTGTTGTGGTTGTTAATCCTCAACCAAGGATATGTTTCCATTGATTTTTAGAGAGAGTGAAAGGGAAGGAGGGAGAGAGGGGGAGAGAAAAAGAGAGAGAGAGAGAGAGAGAGAGAGAGAGAAAGAGGTGAGAGAGACACAGTGATTGGTTGCCTCTCACCTGCACCCCAACCGGGACCAGGGATCGAACCTGCCACCCAGGTCCGTGCCCTTGGCCGGGAAGGGAAGCCATGACCCTGGTGTTTGGGCCGACGCTCTGACCACTAAGGCAGCAGCCGGGCTAGATGTTAACTATTGTTCTGTGTTGTTAACCCTCACCTGAGGGTAGTCCTCCATTAATTTTTAGGGAGAGTGGAAGGGAGAAGGACAGACAGAAACATCCATGTGACAGAAACACATCAATTGGTTGCCTCCTGCACGAGCCCCAACCAGTATTGGGGCCGGGGAGGAGCCTGCAACCAAGGTATGTGCCCTTGACCGGAATAGAACCCAGGACCCTTCAGTCCGAAGGCCGACGCCCTATCCGCCGAGCCACATGTGGGCCAGGCATAGATGTTGACTTCAATAGCAGGTCAAGGCCGCAGATGGGCCAGGCTTTGGGAGCCTCGCCAGCAGAGAGGGTGGAGCTAGTGAGCCCGCCTGCAGGGCCCCGCCCGCTGCCCCTGCCCTGCGCCTGGACGTCTACACTGCGCTGCAGCCGGACATGCGGGCAACATGGACGAAGCTCAGTCCCTCACTCACAGGGGCCGCCGTCGGCCTCCGGGG
>NW_005355204.1:814803-815888 GCF_000412655.1 Myotis brandtii | reverse complement strand
GGGGGCGGGGGTGGGGAGAGCTCCCTCCTGCACAGGACACGGCCTTTCAGGTCGGAGAGAAGGACCGAGCGCCTCACAAGGTGCCTGCGCTGATGAAGGTCCTGTGGGCGCGAGCGAGGCCCGCCGTGGGCCGCCGGCCATGGGCAGACAGACGGGGGAATCGCCTTGCGCTCAGCCATCGGAGCAAAGCTGACAGCACCAGTGTCCCTCCGCCTCCGTCACTGTGAGCCAGCGGTTCTCACCTCCGCTGCACATGAGAATCACCTGGGAACCTTTTTAAAATCCTGATTTCTGGGCCGTATCCCCTGGAAATTCTGTTTCTTTGTTATGGGGTGGGGCCACAACATTAGTAACAAAGAAACAGAATTTCCGGAGGATGAGGCCCAGAAATCAGGATTTTAAAAAGATTCCCAGGTGATTCTAATGAGCAGCCAGGGTTGAGAACCGCTGCGTAAGCAATCGTTTCAATACTAACGCTCTTCTCAGGTGTGCTCTTCCGTGGTTAACGAGCTAAGAGCCGCTGTGGCCTCCCTGGCCCGTGAGCTGGGGGGGCATCGGCCTGCACGCTGCAGGGTCTCAGGTTCAATCCCCAGTCGAGGCCAGGTCCTGGACTGCAGGCTCAATCCCTGGCCCCGGGTGGGGCACGTTTGGGAAGCAACCAATGGCTGTGTCTCTCTCTCCCTCCCTCCCCCTCCCTTGTACTCTCTCTAAAAGTCAATAGAAAAAATATTCTCACGACGGCCAGTGTGGCCCAGTGGTTGAGCATCAACCTATGAACCAAGAGGTCAGGGTTTGATTCCTGGTCAGAGCACATGCCCGAATTGCAGGCTCGACCCCCAGTGGGGGGAGTGCAGGAGGCAGCCAATCCGTGATTCTCTCATCATTGATGTTTCTATCTCTCTCCCTCTCCTTTCCTCTCTGAAATCAATAAAAATATATTAAAATGTATATATGTCCTTGGGTGAGGGACAGGCACACAGCTCTGGCCCCCTCACTCGCAACGCCACCTCTGACTCTGAGAAAACTTGTTCTCAGAGCAGCGGGTTTCTGCGCATCATTGTTCCTACAATTACAGGTGTGGGGGC
>NW_005355204.1:813133-813890 GCF_000412655.1 Myotis brandtii | reverse complement strand
TGGGGGTGGCCGTGGGGAGACGCGGAGGCAGATTGCACCCCCGGCTCTCGGTGGTGCCGGGCGGCTTCTCTCTTGGCGGTCTCCCCCTTTGGTTGCAGCTCACGCATCTGTGTCGGACGGTGTTTAAATCCCGCCGTGGCCGGCACCTCCCAGACGCCCACCAGCTGCCGGGGCCATGAGGAGCCGAGGGCTGTTCTGCTGGGATGAGCTCCTCCGAGCTCCCGGGGCGCCCGCTGTCCCAAGGGGCTCTCCTCCTGTGAAGGCCCCGGCGTCCGAGTGGGTGGGATGCATGGTGTCCCCACACCCACGCCTCTGTCACCGAGAGCTCATGCCACGCCCACACTGTCCCCACAGCCCGGGAGGCCTGCGCCCCGTTGTCCCCACTTGGGGACTGGGACAGGGGTCTGGGCAGGCCGCGGGCAGGTTCCGCGAGGATCCTAGCCTCCAGGTCTGCCCTCCCTGGAGCGGAACGTATTTCTCCTGGACCCTCGCGCCCCCCTCCCCTACCTTTCTTTCTCACTGCTGCCGCTCAGACAAGGGCACCGCGGCTCAGTTCCCCCGAAAAGCCCTTGAACCTGGGACGCAGGGAGGACGGGGCAGGGCCATGGAAAGGGCGCAGCTCGGTCTGCTGAGTCCGTGTCTGAGGAGTGAGTGGGCTGCCCCCTCGGGGCCTCTCCTCCACGTCCACAGGGACTGGCCCCTCCGCCTGGGCGGTGCAGTCCCGATGGGCCGGCCGCCGTGTGCGGACAGGCTGTAA
>NW_005355204.1:808656-812819 GCF_000412655.1 Myotis brandtii | reverse complement strand
CGGGGCGGACGCTGCCGGGAGGAGGCTCCGGGGAAACCCCGGCCGTCCCTGTGCCTTCTCTCAACACGGGGACACGCGACATTTACAGGCCGATAACAAGATGAATGTGACTGGTCTGGTTTTTCATTTCTCTACATAAAAAACCTTTGCATCAAGAAACAAAGCCTGCACGTAATGTCTACGACTTGGGATGTTCTTGGAGATGCATTTTGTATCTGTGGCGATGGCTGGCGTAGGTGGGATTCTTCAGCCCAGGTCCCTCAATTCCGGGATCAGACGCCGCCTGCGGAGGGTGAGCGTGGCCCTCGTAGCCGGGTGCCTAGCCCGGAGGGACGTGGGCGCCGGAGAGAGGCCGTGCGATGATCTGTCTCCAGGATTTTCCCATCTGAACTCGGCCAATTGGTGTCTTGCAGGCGCTAAAGAGATCGACATCGCAGCCACCCTGGAGCACCTGAGGGACCAGAGGCCAGGCATGGTCCAGACCAAGGTACTCCCCGGGCTGTGGGCGCAGGGCCCAGGGGCCACCCAGAGGAGGCGGCACGGCACAGCCCCACCCGCCGCCGGACTGTCTAGGCCCCAGAAGTTGGGGAGTTGGGGAGACATCACGTTTTTATAGAAAGAGGTCAGAGCTAGCCCCCCACCCTGGAGGGGAGCTTTCCAGACTCTGCCCAGTCCCAATTACCAGCTCCCACAGCCACAGCTCTGGGACGGGGCCACGGAGTGTCCCAGGGTGCACTGGGGTCTCCGAGCACCCCTAAATAGTTCGTGTGCACACTCACCGAACAGGCCGAGTTGGCAGCATCGGGGGTGCAGACAAGACCACGTTGCCTCAGGGGAACCAGGACTAGAACCAGGTGAAATGCATTCCAGAAATAACCCTCTCCAACCACAGCCCACGCCCGCCCCACGCCGCTGCCTGAGTCACACAGCGGCCTCTCTTGCTGGGTGTGTCCGGCCGCTCTTGCTCCTGGTGCCCACAGGAGGCTCACGCCCCGAGAGAAGCCTCTCCACGCTGCCTGCCCACCCTCAGGACCTGGTTGTAAGAGTGCTGCTGTGACACCAGCTGCCGAGATGCAGGCAGGGGGTGCCTGGAGCCGGGCGGCCCAGTCCTGGGACCAGGGAACCGTCGCCTCCGGCCTTGCGTTCCCCCGCGAAGTGAGCGTGGCCCCTTGGTCCTCTCTCTGACTGTTAGAGGGTTAAACGGGCCCATGCAGTGTTTGAGCTGGAAGGGAGAGAGGACGATGGAGTCCCTACCTGGAAGGTCACTGCAAACACCTCCGCCCAGGACAGGCAGAGCGGCCCGGGATCTTATGTGATCCATAGGGAAGTATGCCGGAGTTCAACACACACTTGAAGTTTCTTAAAAAGACATTTTTTATTTAAAATTATAAATTTTATTTTGAAACTATTTTACACCTGGGAAAACATTGCAGAAATGATACATATCATGTACAAGTGCCCTTCAAACATCCCCATGCCTCAGCTCAGGTCATCCCAGGGCAGGGGTCAAGGGTAGGGTAGGGGGTTTGGCTGATTCCTGAAGCTGGGGTAACTCTGCCTTCCAGTGGCTGAGGGCCGGATCCCCGATGGTCGTCACTGTGACTGTCCTGCCCCGTCTGCCCTCACTGTGCGTCCCCCTCAGAGGACCTGCCTGTGACTCACGCCCCCTCTCGTCCCACAGGCGCAGTTCGAGTTCGCGCTGACAGCGGTGGCCGAGGAGGTCAACGCCATCCTCAAGGCCCTTCCCCAGTGAGCGGCCCGCAGCCCGGCCGCCAGCCCGCGGGGAGGCACGGCGTCAATTAAGTGTCTCCAGTGTAACTGCCTAGTAATAATCCCATAGTCACTACAGCTTAGCAGTTAAAAATGTGTATTTTTGTTCAATTAAATAATAATGAAGAGAGGTTTGTGGGATCGTCCGGTTTGGGGGGCAAACTGTCCATCTATCCTCACCGTCTTGAAAAGAATTCCATTTTCCTTAAAACTCAGTTCTCACTCTCAATCGCAAATACTATTGTGTTTCTACTGCGCGGCTCACGTATGTGTGCTCCTGGGAGTCGGCTTGTGACCTGTAACTTCCCAGGTCATCGGCCGCGGGGGGAGGGGGCGGGGGGCCACCAGGCACAGAACGGGTGCCGCTTGTCATTAGGAGGCTCCTCCGAGGAGAGACCAGGGCCTGTCAGGAGCGAGATGGACAGAACTGGTGACCTTCTGCAGCTTTGGGACCAATAATAACGAAATTGTCCCAGCATCCTTCCTGCTCTGGGCAGCTGCCCTCCCCTGAGCACTGCTCACCGCCACCACCCTCCCCCGCTGCGGGGGGCAGGGCCCCAGGGGCAAGCACTTCCCAGCCACGCAGGGGGTGACAGGTCGCCTCGGCAAGGTCCTAGGTGAGCCCCAACCTTGGGAGCGTTTTCAGCTGTGGAAACGGGTTTACACACAGCAGACACCGACGAACACTTTCCTGCGGGAAAGCCTTCATCAGGGGAACCGATCGGGCGTGGGGCCCTCTCGAGGTTCCCAAAGAGCCCACGTCCCGTCAGCGCCCCTCTCACGGGCGCCCTGGAGCTGCTGGCGTCCAGAGACCGCGCCGCCCCCCACGCCTCTCCTCTACGTGAGAGCAGAGCAGCTGCGAGCGGAGACCGCCAGCGCCTCCCGGCAGGTCGGACCCGGCCGCTGAGGTTGGCACTGCTGTCACAGACCAGCCGCTGGAGGTGGTGCAGGTTTGCCAACATGGCCGTGTCAGCCTGACTACCCCGTGCCAGAGAGAGAAGAATCGAGTCATTAACAGGACAGCCAGGTCTGAGAACGGCGGCTGCACGCGCAAGTGTCATCCTGGGGTTGGGTGCAAAGGGGCAGTGTGGCCCCGTCCCCTCCCGCACCTGCCCGGCTCCAGCCCCAGCAGATGCCACAGGACTTGAGAAAGTGACCTGCCCAACGGGAGAAAGATGCCAAAATATCGTTTGTGTCTTTAATGTTGTCGTGTGTGCGTGTGCTGTAAAGTCGCTGTAATTTCCCCAGAGCTATTTCTCTACCTGGAAATCTACATGATTCACAGAGGCTAACTTATCTGAACATAAGGAAGCATATACCGGCTGTAACTCCAGCTTCTGAGGTTCCCAGGGCACCTGCGCTGTGGGGGTGTATTCATCCAATTGAGCCGCATTAAAGTGCCGCTTCCACACGCAATGGTCTCTATTTGGGGATGAGAGCGGTTTTCTTACCCATCCGTCCGTTCCTGGCGTGGGCTCAGGCTGCAGAGACCACACGTGTCTAGCATGTGGGGCCCGGGCAGGTGCCCCCTCCCCGCCTCAGTCCTGGGCGAGGAGGTCCCACCAGAACCGCTGGCCCAGCGAGCCCAGGACGGGCCACAGCAATGCGCCTCCAGCTCACAGGCCAACGTGCTGGGCCGTGTGCACCCCGACCAGGGCCTGCGGACTGGCTGCCAGTGAGAGGGGAGGCGGCAGAGCGGGCTGATCAGGATTTCAGTGATTCCTGAGCAGCGCCCATGGAGTTGAGGGCCTGGTGTCCATCAAGATGTGGGTGGTCACTCCTGAAGAATCTGCTCCCGACCTCAGTCACGCTCGTGGGCTCAGTCCTTCTGAGACCCTCCCGCCCCACGCAGCTTCCTGCCGAGCGGCCGCTGTGCGGGCCACTGCATCCCGAGCCCGCCACACCGGTATGTCTCCTCGTGGTAAATTCGCATCAGGCAGAGGCCCCTCCGGCCACGAATACGTGGGACACTGGACCGAAGGTCCTTCAGAAACAGCCCCAGCAGCTCCACAGGGAGCCGGGGTCGGTGGGCAGACACTCCCCGAGCCTGCACGGCCGGGGTTCGAGCGGGAACACGTGCGGCCAGTGCACATGAAGCCCTCACCTGCAACGGCTCCTGGCTCCTGGCTCCACGGCCGGGGCCACTGGGCCTGGAGACGACCCGGTGCTGTGGGACCCACTGGAGGCCCAGCACTCAGGCCAGGCACGTCCTCCAGGGGCACTGGGCCCAGAGCCTGAGGGAAGGCACAGGCCACACCACGCACACACACGCACGCACACACTCCACACGCACGTATGCACACGCACACACACGCACACACCACACACACACACCAAACACACACACGCACACCACCACACACACGGCACGCACGCACACCACACACACACAC
>NW_005355204.1:799719-803168 GCF_000412655.1 Myotis brandtii | reverse complement strand
ACACACACACCACACACACACACACACCACACACACACCACACACACGCACACGCACACACACCACTCGCACACATGCACACGCGCGCACACACCACACACACGCACACATGCACACACGCGCACACACCACACGCACACACGCACACACGCACACACATCACACACCACACGCACACGCGCACACACACCACACACACGCACGCACACCACACACACACACCACACACACAGGCACGCACGCACACCACACACACACACCACACACACAGGCACGCACGCACACCACACACACACACCACACACACAGGCACGCACGCACACCACACACACACACCACACACACAGGCACGCACGCACACCACACACACACACCACACACACAGGCACGCACGCACACCACACACACACACCACACACACAGGCACGCACGCACACCACACACACACACCACACACACAGGCACGCACGCACACCACACACACACACCACACACACAGGCACGCACGCACACCACACACACACACCACACACACAGGCACGCACGCACACCACACACACACACCACACACACAGGCACGCACGCACACCACACACACACACCACACACACAGGCACGCACGCACACCACACACACACACCACACACACAGGCACGCACGCACACCACACACACACACCACACACACAGGCACGCACGCACACCACACACACACACCACACACACAGGCACGCACGCACACCACACACACACACCACACACACAGGCACGCACGCACACCACACACACACACCACACACACAGGCACGCACGCACACCACACACACACACCACACACACAGGCACGCACGCACACCACACACACACACCACACACACAGGCACGCACGCACACCACACACACACACCACACACACAGGCACGCACGCACACCACACACACACACCACACACACAGGCACGCACGCACACCACACACACACACCACACACACAGGCACGCACGCACACCACACACACACACCACACACACAGGCACGCACGCACACCACACACACACACCACACACACAGGCACGCACGCACACCACACACACACACCACACACACAGGCACGCACGCACACCACACACACACACCACACACACAGGCACGCACGCACACCACACACACACACCACACACACAGGCACGCACGCACACCACACACACACACCACACACACAGGCACGCACGCACACCACACACACACACCACACACACAGGCACGCACGCACACCACACACACACACCACACACACAGGCACGCACGCACACCACACACACACACCACACACACAGGCACGCACGCACACCACACACACACACCACACACACAGGCACGCACGCACACCACACACACACACCACACACACAGGCACGCACGCACACCACACACACACACCACACACACAGGCACGCACGCACACCACACACACACACCACACACACAGGCACGCACGCACACCACACACACACACCACACACACAGGCACGCACGCACACCACACACACACACCACACACACAGGCACGCACGCACACCACACACACACACCACACACACAGGCACGCACGCACACCACACACACACACCACACACACAGGCACGCACGCACACCACACACACACACCACACACACAGGCACGCACGCACACCACACACACACACCACACACACAGGCACGCACGCACACCACACACACACACCACACACACAGGCACGCACGCACACCACACACACACACCACACACACAGGCACGCACGCACACCACACACACACACCACACACACAGGCACGCACGCACACCACACACACACACCACACACACAGGCACGCACGCACACCACACACACACACCACACACACAGGCACGCACGCACACCACACACACACACCACACACACAGGCACGCACGCACACCACACACACACACCACACACACAGGCACGCACGCACACCACACACACACACCACACACACAGGCACGCACGCACACCACACACACACACCACACACACAGGCACGCACGCACACCACACACACACACCACACACACAGGCACGCACGCACACCACACACACACACCACACACACAGGCACGCACGCACACCACACACACACACCACACACACAGGCACGCACGCACACCACACACACACACCACACACACAGGCACGCACGCACACCACACACACACACCACACACACAGGCACGCACGCACACCACACACACACACCACACACACAGGCACGCACGCACACCACACACACACACCACACACACAGGCACGCACGCACACCACACACACACACCACACACACAGGCACGCACGCACACCACACACACACACCACACACACAGGCACGCACGCACACCACACACACACACCACACACACAGGCACGCACGCACACCACACACACACACCACACACACAGGCACGCACGCACACCACACACACACACACACCACACACACCACACCACACACACGCACACGCACACACACCACTCGCACACATGCACACGCGCGCACACACCTCACACACGCACACATGCACACACGCGCACACACCACACGCACACACGCACACACGCACACACATCACACACCACACGCACACGCGCACACACACCACACACACGCACACACGCACACACCACACGCATCACACAAACCACACACACGCATGCATGCACACGCACACACTGCACACGCATGCACACCACACACACGCACGCATGCACACGCACACACACATGCGCACACACCACACGCACACACGCACACATGCACACACACGCACACACACCACACACACCACACACACGCACGCATGCATACACACACTCGCGCGCGCACACACGTGCACACATGCATGCACACATGCACATGCGTGCACACATGCGCACACATGTACACACAAAAAACACCTGTTGAGCCCAACCCTCCCAAGATCTGGCCCTGCCCCTCAGGCCATCACAGCAGGACTCAGCTTCCCCCTGGGGCTCCAGCGCTGTCTGCGCCCACCCCCCACAGCTGATGACCTCCACACCCACAGGTGACAGCCCCCCACAGCTGACAGCCCCCCACAGCTGATGGCCTCCACACCCACAGCTGACAGCCCCCCGACAGCTGACAGCCCTCCCACTGCTGACAGCCCCCCCATTTTGCTAATGGGCTACAGAGACCTTCCCTCCTGCCGCTGCCGGGCCTACACCTTCTCGTCGTCTCCCCTTTCAGGGAAATCAGAAAGCCCTCCACCAGCATCTGGACAGGCCAGCCCTGCAGAGCTGACCCTTCATCCAGCTGCCCCTGAGCGGCTCCCAGGGCTGGGGCCGTCCACCTGGAGGCTTTTCCTGGAGACCAGGTGTCCCCAGCGTCCAGGAGGCAGGAAGTGCCCCCAGTGCCC
>NW_005355204.1:796330-797961 GCF_000412655.1 Myotis brandtii | reverse complement strand
CACACCTGGGCCTCTGGGGTCACCGAGGACCCCTCAGCCCCCGCTGGGCCGTGTGCCTTGGTTTGTCAGGCGGGTGGGCACCGAGGGGCTGAGCGGGCGGGGACCAGGCGTGATGCTTATCTTCCATGATTTGGGGGCTGCTTCTGGTTTACACCGTGGGAGACAGTCCCGGGTCTGTGGTGGAGTCAGTACGGAGACTGTGGTGAGGTCCCGCCCCCGCCAGGTCCTGGGGTTTTCCCAACCGCACCGGGCAGAGCCCCGCAGCTTCTGGGCGGGATAGGAAGCAGGGAGCAGACCTGTGGGGATGGGCTCTGGGGAGTGACAGGGATGACGGATGCTGCTAATGAGCCTGAGCCGGAGCGTCCCGCCCTTGCCACTCGCCGCCTCCCTTCTGTCCCCTCCCGTGAGGAGGCTGGCCCTCAAGCCGACCTGCCCGCCCGCCCGCCTCACCTGCATTTTCTTCCCGTCCCCTGATCTCCTGAGGCCACCGAAAGCGCCCGCTGGGCAGGGCTGGCCAGGGCTGCCCCTCCTGCCACCCCTGCAGCCGCCAGCCCCAGCGGACAGACGGACAGACGGACAGACGGCGTGAGCGGCTGCCCCCAGACCAGTTCTCATTAAGACAACAGATCTCATTCTGGGAGGAAAAGGTTTTTGATTCTGTCACCTTCTGGGAGCAAAGCGTGGAACTAGGAACAGTGGGAACCTGACTGAAGAGCAGCTCTGCCCGCGGAGGCTGCTGCCAGAGGACAGACAGGCGGCCGCCAACGCGTTCTGAGCACCACGGCTCTTCCAGGCGCGGACATTCGTCCCAGAGCAGAAAAATAAGTCCGGTGTCTCCCTCTCCCTTCCTCTCTCTCTAAAATCAATCAAAGCAGATTTTTAAAAAACGAAGGCAGGGGATCAAGAAGCAAAAAAGTATCAAAGGGCACAGGAGCGCAGCGAAGGGCCTCCCGGGGGGCACGGTCCAGGAGCAGGTGGGAGACGGGAGCTTGGGCGTCCTCCTGTGCCTGCGGCCAGCGCCCCTTGGTCCCCCCACCTCCGTCATCACCTGAGGCTCCCCTGCACCCCTGTGTCTCCTCTCCTTACAGGGACACCAGTCACGGACAAAGACTAGAGTCCCCCCTCATCCATGTGGCCTCATGCTGACCTCACACGTCTGAGGGACCCTGTTCCAGGCACCAGTCAGGAGTCTCCCGGAGCCTCAGGGATCGGCCGGCGGGCCAGGCTGGCCTTCCCCGCTCCCCTGGAAGTGGCCTTCTCCATGCGGCTGTGGCTGCGGGACCAGACAGGGCGCGGAGGGGGCGCTGGTGGCCTGAGGGAGGCGAGTGGGCTGAACAGGAACCACCTGGACGCCCGCCTGGCTCACCCCCTGGCTTCTGTCCTGACCATGTCCTGCGTTGTTTTCGTTGATTTTTTGTTTGTTTGTTTAACTGTTGGAGCTGTTTGGGGTTTTGCGTGAAGATTTTCGTGACAAACACTGACATGCAGGTGTGTTCTGCTGATGCAGTGAAAGGGCCACTCCCTCCACCCCTGGAGGCTGCCTGCTGGGTGCTGTAAGGGTTAAGATGGAGAGAGACAGCCCCCCCTCCACCCCCGGCACAGGGGCCTGGGATGGGGAGCCGTTGGGGGCG
>NW_005355204.1:792079-795491 GCF_000412655.1 Myotis brandtii | reverse complement strand
GGGGGCACAGGGGTTGGGGGCGCAGGGGCCTGGGACGGGGAACCCGGGTGGGGGCACTGGATTTCCAGGAGCAGAAAGAATGCAGGTGGCCCCCACCCCACCGACTGACAGCGAACCCTAAGGCTCCAGCTCCCGGGTAGGAGACTCTCCGCTAGAGCCCACCCCCTTACCCTGCCTTTGCTCTGTGTCTGCTGTCCTGACAGACACGGCCTCACCCCGCCCTTCCTGCCCAGCACCTTCATCTTCCATGTGGGGCAGGTTCCTCTCAGAGCCCAGACAAGCCCAACCTCCGCCAGCCTGCGGCCTGGGGCGGCCCGGGCTCCCCTCCCACCGAGTCGCAGGTGCTGGAACCCTGCCCCAGCCCGGCCTGTGGGGCCTCGGAGGAAGGGGAGGTGGGTAAAGCAGCAACATGAAGGGCTGACGACGAGGCCAGAACTCACTGGACGAGGGAGGAAACGAGCCCGACTTGCCTCGGTGCCGGGAATGACAGGGACCCAAGCAGTTACAGTTCCAGAGGCCAGGCTTCCACCGGGGCCCCTGCTGCTCACACGCAATCCCATCTCCATGCCCATTAAGAGGCGTCGCGGGACTGGCGTTTGGTGCGCCTCGTCCCCCGACACCAGGGGACGCTTCTGGCGTTTAGCTCATCGTTTTCATCATTGTCTTCCATGGGTCAACCAACCTGACCCCAACCCCACGCTGTCACTCATCGTAAGTGAATCTATCAACACGCATGTAATGAACACTCAGGGGAGTATTAACTGTTTGCATGTGAAATTACTTCATTCTTCATGCTTCAGGAAAGTCAGTTTTGCCTAATAAATTATAATGAGGGCAGCTGACAAGCCTGTCCGGCGGGAGCGACAGGAGGAAGTGACTGGGACCTCATTGGCTGTGGTCTGTCTGAGGCTGTGGGCTGTCTGAGGCTGTGGGCTGTCTGAGGCTGTGGGCTGTCTGAGGCTGTGGGCTGTCTGAGGCTGTGGGCTGTCTGAGGCTGTGGGCTGTCTGAGGCTGTGGGCTGTCTGAGGCTGTGGGCTGTCTGAGGCTGTGGGCTGTCTGAGGCTGTGGGCTGTCTGAGGCTGTGGGCTGTCTGAGGCTGTGGGCTGTCTGAGGCTGTGGGCTGTCTGAGGCTGTGGGCTGTCTGAGGCTGTGGGCTGTCTGAGGCTGTGGGCTGTCTGAGGCTGTGGGCTGTCTGAGGCTGTGGGCTGTCTGAGGCTGTGGGCTGTCTGAGGCTGTGGGCTGTCTGAGGCTGTGGGCTGTCTGAGGCTGTGGGCTGTCTGAGGCTGTGGGCTGTCTGAGGCTGTGGGCTGTCTGAGGCTGTGGGCTGTCTGAGGCTGTGGGCTGTCTGAGGCTGTGGGCTGTCTGAGGCTGTGGGCTGTCTGAGGCTGTGGGCTGTCTGAGGCTGTGGGCTGTCTGAGGCTGTGGGCTGTCTGAGGCTGTGGGCTGTCTGAGGCTGTGGGCTGTCTGAGGCTGTGGGCTGTCTGAGGCTGTGGGCTGTCTGAGGCTGTGGGCTGTCTGAGGCTGTGGGCTGTCTGAGGCTGTGGGCTGTCTGAGGCTGTGGGCTGTCTGAGGCTGTGGGCTGTCTGAGGCTGTGGGCTGTCTGAGGCTGTGGGCTGTCTGAGGCTGTGGGCTGTCTGAGGCTGTGGGCTGTCTGAGGCTGTGGGCTGTCTGAGGCTGTGGGCTGTCTGAGGCTGTGGGCTGTCTGAGGCTGTGGGCTGTCTGAGGCTGTGGGCTGTCTGAGGCTGTGGGCTGTCTGAGGCTGTGGGCTGTCTGAGGCTGTGGGCTGTCTGAGGCTGTGGGCTGTCTGAGGCTGTGGGCTGTCTGAGGCTGTGGGCTGTCTGAGGCTGTGGGCTGTCTGAGGCTGTGGGCTGTCTGAGGCTGTGGGCTGTCTGAGGCTGTGGGCTGTCTGAGGCTGTGGGCTGTCTGAGGCTGTGGGCTGTCTGAGGCTGTGGGCTGTCTGAGGCTGTGGGCTGTCTGAGGCTGTGGGCTGTCTGAGGCTGTGGGCTGTCTGAGGCTGTGGGCTGTCTGAGGCTTTGGTCTGTCCTGCGGCTGTGGTCTGTCTGAGGCTGTGGTCTGTCCCAGGCGGCACAGCAGCCGCTGGCCCTGGTGTCCCTTCCCTCCGTCCCCAAAATCCTGGTCCTTTCAACATCTCTTTGACCCTGAAAACCCCGTCAGTGCCCGGGAGATGGGCATCGTCCAGTCTCCCCCGAGTGCAGAGCTTCATAAATCCACCCCAGAAGGACCCACCTGCCGCTGACTGAACCCCCGTCAGAATCCTCCTGGTCCATTTGTGGCCTCACCAGTTCTGCTGAGGGGAGACCTGGCCAGTCCATTCTGTGGGGTTCCCGACGGCGTGGTTCCGGCATTCGCTGCGCTGTGCAGTCACACTGGGGACCCCACCCTCCCAGCCGCCACCCCCTGCTAACGGGTGTGACACCACGGCCCACAGACTTGACCACTGATCTGTGACCATGCTCTGTAGACATGAGCTGTGTGAGGCGCAGGACCCACCCCCTGAAACGCTGTGTCTGATGGGAGCGCCTCGGAGCCTGCGCTGGTGAGTACCTATCTCCGCCAGAATTGTCACCAGATGGGTCAGTGTTCTGGGTGAAGTTTCCTTGGCTTTGGAGGGGTTTTTGATCTCATTGTTTTCATAAGAAGAAACTATTTGGCAGAAAACATGCTTTAAAAAATATGATTTTCCATCCGGCTGGTGTGGCTCTGTGGTTGAGCGTCTATCCTGGGGGGGTTGGGGTGCCGCCACTGCCCCCTATCTATGAACCAGGAGGTGGCAGTTCGAATCTGATCAAGGGCACATGCTGGGTTGTGGGCTCAGTCCCCAGTGGGCGGCGTGCAGGAGGCAGCGGATCGATGATCTCTCTCATCTTTCTCTCTCTCCCTCTCTGAAATCAATAAAAATCTATTTTTAAGAAAGCACATCATTTTCCAACAAGCTGCATCTGCATTGGATGGCCCAACATAGACCCCTCCGCCTTCCTCTAACACTGGGGTCGCCTCCTGTCACCAGTGCCCTGAGAGCTGCAGAGCCCTGACTTCTGTGTGGTCATGGCCATCGTGCATGCCTGGGGCTGGGTGCTTGGGGCTGGGCGGTGTCTGCACTGCTGCTCAGGGGGCGTGGCTGATGGCTCAGGGGCGTGGCTCCGGGCGTGGCTGAGGGAAGGAGAAGGTCCCTGAACCTTTGCCTCAGTTATCTGGACTTTCCTGCTTCAGCCAGTTCTGGCCTCCGTTTCCACATCACCTGACAGGTAGACACAGGTGGCGTGGAGTCCTCTGGGCTTTTTATTTTTCTACTAGAGGCCCGGTGCACAAAAATTTGCGCACTCGGGGGGGAGAGGGGGTCCCTCAGCCCATCCTGTGCCCTCTCGCAGTCTGGGACCCCTCAGGAGATAAT
>NW_005355204.1:789640-790557 GCF_000412655.1 Myotis brandtii | reverse complement strand
GCCGCCATCTTGGCTGGCAGTTAATTTGCATATCGCCCTGATTAGCCAATGGGAAGGGTAGCGGATGTACGGCTAATTACCATGTTTCTCTTTTATTAGATAGGACTAGAGGCCCGATGCACGAAATTCATGCAAGAGTAGGCCTTCCTTCCCCCGGCTGCTGGCACCAGCTTCCCTCTGGTACCCAGGACCCAGGCTTCCCTTGAAGCCCCAGCTTCGTCCGGAAGGTCCTCCGGAAGGATGTCCGGTCTAATTAGCATATTACACTTTTATTATTACAGATATTTTAAATTCCAAGATGATCAGCATGGCCCTGAGCAGAATAGGTAACCCATGGCCCTGGCCGGGAGGCAGCCAATCGCTGTTCCTCTCTCTCTCTCTCTGCCCCGCCTTCCACTCTCTCTAAAAATCAGTGGAAAGAATATCCCCAGTGCACCTGGGCCGGGCAGGCAAGGCAGCCTCTCCTCCAACCAGGCAACTCCGGAGCAGCCCAGTGGTGTGAGGCCCTGGATGCTGGGTTCCTGCCCCGCCTCGCCTCCTCCTTATCACCCATCTGCTGACCTCACCAATCAACCTATTAACAAGACTAACCATGACGGACGGACTGCTCCGGTCACCCGCACGCCACAAATTTGGGGGGCAGAGAGTCCCCCCAGACTGGCCTGGACCCTGGGGGATGTAGTGGCTCATGCGGCCTCAGCCTGTCCCCACCCACTGCCCACGACAAGGACCCCTTCCTTCGCTGGAACATCAGTGCCAGTGCCTCCCTGTCCCCGCAGGTGGCCCTGGACCAAAGACGGGGCGCCTCTGAAATGGGTTCTTCTCCTCCCCTGGCTTTCCTGCCCCACCCGGGTCTCTCCGCGGGGGTGAGAGGGCCGCTGGCCGTGGCGGCCCACCCGAGGGGAGCCCGGGGCCTG
>NW_005355204.1:789042-789375 GCF_000412655.1 Myotis brandtii | reverse complement strand
GGAGACGCCGCCAGGCCCTGCCCATCGTCTCTGCTCCCACGGAAGGAGCGCCCCAAGGTCACAGGGGTCACCGAGCCTGGCAGGCTTTTCCAGCGCCAGCAGCCGGCGCTGAGCTCCGGCCGCCCCCGCTCGGGCACCTGGGACTCGGAAATGCGGCTCCTGATGGAAAACTCGGGGTTTTTCCCAAGAAGCAGGGGAAAGGGGGGGCCAGGCGCTCATCTGCATCGCAGATCGCCGCTCGGAGAAAATGGGGCATCCATAATTCATGGCACGTGGGGGGGCGCCTCCTAGCAACCGAGTCCTGGCAACCGTGCGGCCAATCGGGCGCCCCGA
>NW_005355204.1:781714-788808 GCF_000412655.1 Myotis brandtii | reverse complement strand
GTGCGACCAGGACGCGCGCGCGCGCCCACGGAAAGCCCCTGACATTCGTGGGAGGGGGGGTCCTGCTCGTGAAATACTGGGGCGCTGGGTTTTCAGGAAGACTTGACGGCCACCCCGACACCCGCCGTCCACGCGGTTCTCCAGAAGGAAAGGCCTGTGGCGGCCCCGAAGGTCCCGGGCGCCGGGCGTGAATGTGGCGTCCGGTCTAGCGGCTCTGACCGCCCTTTGCTCCTCTGAGGGGAGGTATTAGATGAGTTCTCTCTGCTGCGGCCCCAGCATCCAGGGCCCTCCCCGCGGCCGCCGCCGCCAGCACCCTGATGGACTTACATGGGAGCCTGCACCCCCAGGCCAGTGGCTCAATGGTTAGAGCAAGGCCCTCGCACCAAAAGTCAAAGGTCACGGGTTAGATTCCCAGTCAGGGGCATGCATGTACCTGGGTGGCAGGTTCGATCCCTGGCCCTGGTCGGGGCACAAGTGGGAGGCAGCCAATCGATGTGTCTCTCTTGCATCAATGTTTCCCTCCCTCCCTCCCTTTCACTCTAAAAATCAATGGGAAAAATATCCTCGTGTGAGGATTAAAAAAACAAGGGGTCTGCACACTGCTTTATTTCTTATATATATATATTATTGATTTTCTACAGAGAGGAAGAGAGAGGGATAGAGAGTTAGAAACATCGATCAGCTGCCTCCTGCACACCCCCTTACTGGGGATGCGCCCACAACCAAGGTACATGCCCTTGACCAGAATCGAACCTGGGACCCTTGAGTCTGCAGGCCGACGCTCTATCCACTGAGCTAAACCAGTTAGACCTGGTCATTCAGTTTAAACCCCCTGATCTTTTCTCCCTAACGATTTTATTTTGCCAGGGGGGCAATGTAGGCGCTGGGCCCCTCCCTCCAACTCATTTCAGCCTTGATTACGTAAGACTGACTCACTTACTGCATGTGGTGTGCATCATGTCTGTGCCCAGGCCTGTGTGCGACCGGGTGGAGGCAAGTTTCCTGACCACAGTCCTGGTTTCTTTTGTGGAGGCGCCCTCTAGTGGCCGCAGGAAAGATTGCACCATGAAATACCACCTTGCATGAGGACTCACCCATGTTCATGTTATGGAAATTTTTCAGAAAATATTTTATTTGGGGTTTGAAAAGTTGGGACACCAAAATACTAAGGCACAGAAACCCCATTCTGGCCAGACTCCTGAGAGCAGGGTCCCTGTGCAGGCGCCTGGGCACAGCAGCAAGTCCCACACACAGGCCTGTCCTGAATCAAAGACAGAGACCAAGGTGCCGCCCTGCTTTTGCCCCCTCCCCCCCCCGCCCCGTCTACTCTGCTCTCGGGGGCCCCTTCTCTGCAGTGTCCTGCCAGGCGGCACTGAGGACGGACTGTCTGTCTGTCCGGGGGTTAGTGAGGTGCTGCCTTCTCCCAGGCTCACACTCAGCGTACCGGGTGCTCCCTGAGGGCCAAGAAGGGGCACACTGGCAGGACCTGTGCCTGGTGTCCATGGGCCTGACACCAAGGGCGACCTGGCAGGTGATGAGTGACCCATCAGGTGACGGGCAGCCCACGGGTGCTTCTCCACACTGACCATCACCCCTGCCGACAACCTGCGTCCACCCTGGACACGGGGCCATGGCCCAGCCAGTGACCAGCGGCTCCAGCTCCAGGTTAACCTCTGCCTTTGATGTGGCACAGAGGCTGCGAACCCCTTCTTCATAATCAAACCCCCGGCAGGCGGGGGCGCTTCTTCCCAGGGGAAGCAGGTGGAAGAGGGTCATCGCACTCACCTGTGGGTGTCTGCAGCCTCCGCAGCAGCCACCATGGGGAGCGTCCCTGTGGGCGAAGGGTCCCCGCAGAGACCAGCTGTGCCCGGGGCCAGGGTGCAGTATTTTATTTTGTCTTTATTTTTAATATTTTTATTGATTTCAGAGAGGGAGAGATAGAAACACCAAGGATGGGAGAGAATCATTGATGGGCTGTCTCCTGCGCCCCCACTGGGGATCAAGCCCACAACCTGGCATGTGCCCTGACCGGGAAGCCATTACCTCTTGGTTCCTAGGTCAACGATCAACCACTGAGCCACTCCAGCCAGGAAGGGGGTTGGGGTGGAGCGGGAGGGGAGCCCAGCAGGGGAACTGGGCATGGTACTGGGTCAGACAAGGCCGGTGTGTGCTCTGTGTGGGTGAGCAGAGGAGGACGTTGCGAGGGGCAGGATGACCCCAAGAAAGCCCCCCAGGCTAGAGACCACAGGGTGACAGCAGGCCCCTGGAACGTGGGCAAGGGAAGTGGAGACAGTGAGGTGACGTCCCAGTGCCCCACGCCCTTGCAGGAGGCAGTTGCTGCTTCAGGACTGGTGGCCACTATGTCTTCCCACAGCTGGTAGGGTCACCGTCACCTTTAGGGTCACCTGTCGCCTGTGGGGTCACCTGTTGCCTGTAGAGTCACTGCCACCTGATGGGTGACCTGTCACCTATCAGGTCACCTGTCACCTGTCAGGTCACCATTGCCTGTAGGGTCACCCCTCATCTGTAGGTCACCTGCCACCTGTAGTGTCACCGTTGCCTGTAGGGTCACCGGTCACCTGTAGGGTCACTGTCGCCTATGGGTCATCTATCACCTGACAGGTCGCCTGTGGCGTTAGGAGGCCATGGACACTGGGTGTGGACGCTGACAAGGCAAACCTCGCAACAAACATGGGGACACACGATGGTCTGAAACGCCATGTTCCTGGGGACACAGAAGAGAGGGCGACGGAACGCCAGACCTTCCGGGCTGCGCACCTTCTCCCACACCCAGTTAGCACGGGAGACTCAGCGTGGGGTGGCACAGGGTCATTTAAATGTCACCGTCATAACTATCATGTCTGCAACCGCTTAGTGCGTTTATTCACATGAATAACATGCTCATAAACACTGAAATGAGACAAACCCAAAACCAGCAGGAGCCACCCTGGCCGGTGCTCAGTGGTTAGAGCGTTGGCCTGCGAACCAAAGGGTCTCATACCTGGGTTGCATGCTCAATCCCTGGCCCCGGTCGGGGCACATGCGGGAGGCAACCAATAGGTGTGTCTCTCACATCAATGTTTCTCTCTCCCTCCCCGACTCCCTCCCTTCCATTCTCTAAAAATCTATGGGCCCTAGCTGGTTTGGCTCAGTGGATAGAGCATCAGCCTATGGACTGCAGGGTCCCAGGTTCAATTCCAGTCAGGGCATATGCCTGGGTTGTCAGCTCGATCCCCAGTGTGGGGCGTGCAGGAGGCAGCCAATCAATGGTTCTCTCTCATCATTGATGTTTCTCTCTCTCTCCCTTCCTCTGAAATCAATACAAATATATCTTTTTAAAAATATTAAAAATGAAAGGAAAAGGAAAAAATATCCTCGGGTGAAGATTAACAACGAAGAAAACCAGCAGGAGCCGTTGCGAAGGAGGGTGGGCGGGCAGGACTCCAGGCGCCCGGGACCTTGGGGGGCGCGGCCTGAAGCGGGCGGTGTGTAGGGTTCACCAGCCTCCTGCGGACACCAGGTCTGAGGCCTATGTGACTGCAGGGCCAGGTGGGTGGGAGCGGAGCTTGCACCCCACTTCACACTGAGGCTTGGGGAACATACATGTGGCCCAGGGCCCATGTTCTCAACTGTGAAAGGACAGTGACACGGCCGGGTTTGGACACAGCCGTGGTCACAGCACCGCCCAAGCCGCCCGAGCCCCACGTGCCCACAGAAGCCCCTGCTCCCCTGCTCCGCCCGCCCCCTGGGCTGAAGGACAGGGTGTCAGTGGTGTCCCTGGGCAAAGGACCCAGCGTGTGCCCGGGACAGGCAGTGTTTCTGAGGTGTGGGCGGTGGACTTGGGGCGCAGCCTGCCCTGACCCCCAGTGCACACAGGCCACTTTCTCGGGCAGAAAGGGTTATGGGGCCATCATCGGGGCCACCTGGGCCACTCACTGTACGATGGCTCCTCGTGAAACAACTTTTATGACATAAAAACTGGATTTCATTTGTTCACTGAGAACGAATGCACTGAAGCGAAAGCCTGGGCGCCCAGGGGCAGAGGCCGTCACTGCTGCCGCAGTGTGAGGTCACCGTGCCCGCCGAGGCCCTTGCGGGCGTCAGGAGCAGCGGCACCAGAGGCCAGGATAGGCCGTGCCCAGGGGACCCTCTGTGGATGGCCAGTTCCAGGGGGACCTGTGAGGGCTGGAGGGACAGGGAGGATGAGGGCTGAACCACGGAGGCTGGGCACGCTGGGTGACGTGCTTGGTGCCTGACACCCCCCACATCCACTCCTGCTCTCGTCCCCACCTCCTCAGCCACCTCAGGGCCGAGAACGCCCTGGAGGCGGTGGGGACGGATGTGCGTCATGTCCCTGAAGCACACACTGGGTCTGTCTGGTGTATTTACACCCCCCTGCCCCCGCCCAGGCACAGCTTAACGCGTGGTGAGCCTGTGCACAGGCTGGGAGCGGGGACCTGCCCACACCTCTTCCCGCCACGAGGCCAGTCATGCAATTCCTGTCACTCTTTTCTTCAGAAGAAATGACCTGAGCAGCCACCGTGTGTGGTTGGGGGGGCGAAGGTGCCAGCACACACGGGGTGCCCGCTGCCGGGCGCAGCCATGGCTCTGGCTCTCACCTGACCTGGCAACAGGAGGAGGCCCTTCCAGCTGACAGGAGGCCATGCTGGCCTGTCACCTGGCTCTCAGGGGCGCTCTGATCCGGGAAAAGTCCCCCAGGGACCTGGCTGCCTATGGACGGTGGCAAGTTCCGGGAAAGCCCTCTCGGCAAACCCTCGAGGCGGAAGCTGGCAGCCTGGACGTCCGGGTAGAATCCTGAGCCTTCGGGCCTGGGCTCCACCAGCCAGCTGCCCAAGGGAGGGGCCTCACGGAGCCGGCAGGATGGAGCCCGGGGACCATGCAGGCCCTCCGTCCGCACACGGTGCCCATGAGACTTTCCCACCCCAGGGCGAGCGCGGAGGCGGGGCGGACACACCCCTCGCTGACTGTCCTGACAGCCCCGAGCAGGGGGCAGACGCCCGGAAGGCATCGTGCCCGCTCTGCGTTGACCGTTGCAGACTGGAGTCGGGCCAGCATGGCGGGCAATGCTCGCTGAGCCACTGGTCAGCTATGGGCCAAATGGCCCATGAGAGCCCAGTCCTGTGTGCTCCTGTGGGCGGAGCCAGGCGGGGCGGAGGTGGAGGGCCCGCCCGGCAGGTGTGGGGAAGGTCTGCCCTGGGCAAGCCCGCCCGACCAGGGGTGACACATGAACTTAGATCCCACCCACTAAAACCTCATTTTGGCAAAAAGAAGATCAGGTGTGACCGCTCGCCCGTCACGGCCCCACCGTCTCCAGGCTACGAACGATGTTTGAGGGTTTCCCATGTCCTGGTTTTGAGGGGCCCCGGGGGGAGGGTACAGGGATCTCTAGGAGGACTGTTTATACAACTTCCTGTGAACATGTGTGCACTTCACAAGTATGGTTGGAGGGTTTGGCAGCCTTTAATCCTCCTAACACAGGCCAAAAGCTCTGTCCCCAGAGGTGACCCCCAAGCGGGAGGTAGGGGGCAGCACAGCGAACCCCGCGGTGCCCACCTGAGCCCGGCAGGTGTGGCTGCGCCTCTGCTGCATGGCTGCGCCCTGCTCACCTGTGAGTGGACCCACCGAGTGGCCCTGGGCCTCTCCAGCTCACTGAGCCAGCCCCGCGGTGGGCAGTGAGGCCCCACGGCTGCACGAACACTTGTCATGTCGGGGCTTGAAGCACTCAGGGCCCTGACACCACCCCCGACACTGCTCCAGGGTGACCGGCCCCCAGGGACAGTGAGGGACAAGTGCCATGAAACCTTCCCTCCCGCTGCCCCCAAGAGGCCCCCGAGTGACAGGGCGAGTCCCACTCAGGACAGACCCACCTGGACCTGCATGTGCCACCCCCTCACAGCGAGGCCCGGGCCTCAGGATGCAGCCGACGGGCCACAGCCAGGACACTCGGAGGCATGTCCCTGCACTGGCCCGTGTCCCAGGAGGCTGCTGGCCTCACGCTGTTCAACGGGGCGTTACCTCAGAATCCAGCCTTTTGCCCCAAAACATCCACCCCTGGAACTGAGACGGCACACGGCCGAGACCATGCGGGCTGAGGCGGTGAAGGAGGCCGGAGCCAGGTGGTGCTCACAACTTTATTTCCGCGGTGGCGCCCAGGTCAGGTCACCGTGCTGGCCGTTCCCACAAGCACACCCGGCCCCGCCCGCAGCCGCGCCCCCACCCACACAAGAGCAGCGCCCTGTGGCCGCCATATCAAACCACACGCCGCACCAGACGGCGGCACAGGCCAAGCCCAAGTCGCCGGCTCCGCGCTGTGGGTTTGAGTTGCTGGCATTTTTACATCACATCCACACTTCTCACAATTCCCTTGTTTCCACGAGGGCGAGGAAAAGGCGGGTGGGCAGCAGGCTCTGGTGTTAGCGGAGGTGTCGTCGCCACAGGGGGCAGCTGGGCGCCCCCGACCGCAGCCGGGGAGCAAAGCATTAGGCAGCGGGTGGTGCAGAGAAAGCACAGAGGCGAGGTTGGCCACACAGGAGGGCAGTGTCCACAGACGAAACTCGAGCTCGTGCCTGCTGGCGCCCGCGTGCCAGGCAGCCGTCTGCTTCCTCGCACCCTCAACTCGGAGCCCGGGCTGTTTACGGAGCAAAGCTCTGTAGTGTCCCCTGCACGAGCTTCGGGGAACGGTGATGGGTCGGGAAGAAAGGAAGGACTAGCACTAATCACAGCACACTTGACATCGGCCGGTTCTACTCGGAGGGTCAGGTTTACAAGCTCAATGACGTGGCCAACAGGGACGGGGCCACGACAGGTGCTGAGGTCTGACCCCGGGACAGCAGGCAGCACCTGCGGCCCCGCTCAGGTGTGACGTGTGTGACCTGGAGTCGCCCACACTCGCTACCCTCTGATTCCCAACATCGGCCCCACGAGGAGCCACCCGCTGCCTGTCTACCTGTCACGCCCCTAAAGCTAGCGCTGCGTCAGGGGTTCGCACAGCGGCCGCACCGTCAAGAACAAGCCAGAGCCCCGACCGCTGCCCAGGAATCGCTATCTTAGTGCTGGGCTGCGGCCAGGGCAGG
>NW_005355204.1:776486-781611 GCF_000412655.1 Myotis brandtii | reverse complement strand
CACACACCACACAGCGCGACGCCGCGGCGGCCGGCGCTCTAGTGCTGCCCCTTGGTCGACTTCTTCTTCTTGGACTCGTCTCTGTGCTTCTGCTTCTTCCTCTTGCCACCTTCTTTGAGTCCTAAGGAAACACGGCTTGTGAAACACTGTGTGCGGCAGCTGGTCTCCCCCACCCCCCGACCCAACCACGTTCAACTGTCCCCACGTTAACAGCACACATGACACCGGAAAGCCACGCCTCCTCACGTGCCCATGGCCCACACCTAAAGCTCAACAAAAGGCTCTTGGCTTTACCACCACGGCCGCCGTCCGGGGCCCACCTGGCAGGGCACAGCCCGTCCCCTGGCATCCCGCTTCCCCCACCAGAGTCTGCGCTGCGGGAGGCCCTGCCTGGGTGGGGACCAGCGCCCCCTTCCATCCCGGTGGTGGCACCCGAGGGACAGAGGCAAGGAGACCCCCTGGCCCCTGTCCGAGCCACGCAAGGCCTCTGCCCTCAGCAGTTCTGCAGACACAAGCCAGGCCAGGCCCCCTGTGGCCCGAGGCCTGTGGAAAAGGCCACCTGAGCGCACCCTTAAGAACCTGTTACCGGCGACGTTCCACAGCCATCTCCAGTCCTGACTCAGCCACCCACTCTGGGAACACAGCTCAAATGACACTAGCAGGTGTCACAACCCCGTGGGTGGGTCCCCACAGACAGCCCCGTGATGCAGCCGCGCCAACTCCTGCCCCAGCGCCTGGCTGCCGGTGGAAGCCGAGGCTCTCACTGCATGGCGCACACAACACAAGGCTCCGGCCCCTGGGTTCTTGGCGGTGGCATTCGGGGCCGCTGCCGCCTTCACCAGCAACTCAGAGGCCCAGTCACTCCGCTCCCCTGCGAGGGCCCAAAAGCCGGCCGCTGCCTCTGCCCTCGCCACCTGGCAGGAGGTCCGCGACATTTGCAGAGGCCGCAGCACCCGAAGTGAGGGCGGGCGCCCCTGCTAGCAGGGCCGGTTGTGGGGACACGGGCCTGGGCCCTGGCAGAGGACATGACAGAGGGAGACAACGGCCTCCGAGGAGAAACGTGGGACCAGAGCCACAGAGCCTGCGGTGTGTCCCCCAACGTGATTGCAGGGAGTGGGAGGAGGTGGCGGGAGGCGGCCGCGGAGGGCCCACCTGGGTCACGGTGAGAGGGGCAGGGAGGCCTGCAGCTCTGGGGGGCCGGACACCCACCAACGTGAGGAAAAGGGGAAGGACTCCTCACTCCCATTCTTATCAAACATGCATTTCTAAGTTTAAGAGCACAGGAAACCTGGCTGGGGTAGCTCAGTGGTTACACAATGACCTAGGAACCAGGAGGTCACAGTTCGATTCCGGTCAGGGCACATGCCCGGGTTGTGGCTCGATTCCCAGTAGGGGGTGTGCAGGAGGCAGCCGAACAATGATTCCATCTCATCATTAATGTTTCCATCTCTCTCCCTCTCTGAAATCAATAAAAATATATTTTAAAAGAATAAAGAGCACAGGAAAATTACCTTGGCCTCACAAGGGATTTAACGAGAGATGGTGCGTGTTTGATTGGCGCAGCCACACACACACCCCGCATGCCTCTCTGGGAGGTGCCCGCCCTGCATCTGGGGCCCATCAGAGCCCCGCAGCCCAGGAGCTGGGCAGACGCAGACCCATGGTCTGGTTGGGAAATTTCTTCAAAATCGTGTAAAGAGACCTGCGGGTTTGGCTCAGTGGATAGAGCACTGGCCAGCAGACTGAAGGTCCTGGGTTTGATTCCTGGTCAAGGGCACGTCCCTGGGTTGCAGGTTCCATTCCCGGCCCTGGTCAGGAGGCAGCCAATCGATGTTTTCCCTCTCTCTCTCTCTCTCTCTCGCTCTCTCTCTCTGTCTCTTCCCCCCACCCTTGCTTCCCTCTCTCTAAAAATCAATGGAAGAAATTTCCTCAGGTGAGGATTAATTAAAAAGATGGTTTTAATTGTGTAAGGAAATGGATGTGTGATGGGAACGGTCCTCCTCTGATTCCAACAGGCCAGACCCACAACCACATTTGGGTCAAAGGATTCAAATCCAGGGGAGCACAGCAAACAAGCTGGTGATGGGCGCAGGCTGCTGAGCACCGGCTCCACCACAACGGGTGGGGGGAGGGTTGGCCTCCGGGCTCGAGGCGTGTGGACACTCAGATCCCGCCACCACCTCCCATGCCCTCGGCCTCGCACCTCACCCAGCCTGGCCCTGCAGCTCCACCCACAGCCCTTCCTGACGCGGAGTCCGGACTGGAAGGAAGCACCGTGCAGGTGAGTGAGGGCGGGCCCTCAGGTTCCTTGTAAAACTCCTCCTCTGCTATTCCCTGAAAATGCTCAATGTTTACATTAATTTAAAACAAAACAAAGCAATAAGACGTGGGCCGTCCTGCCCCCCAGGGCCGCCCTGCCAGCGATTTCGAGGGGACACGTGGGGGGGCCTGGGAAAGAGTAGCTGTGAGCCTCACAGAGAAGCGCAGGCGAGCAAGTCAGTTTCACTGCAAGACAAGCTCCCCGCCTCCCGCAGACCTGCCCCACCCCAGCCCCAAGCCTTTAGCCCGCAGCCAGGGCGCGTCTGCAGGGCCCAGTGCAGAGTTAAGGGCCATCCTGGCCAGTGGCTCTGTCAGTGGCTCAGTCGGTTGGAGTGTCATCCCAGGTTGTGGATTCGATTCCCAGTTGGGGTGCGTGTAGGAGGCAACCAGTCAACATTTCTCTCACTCGCTTTCTCCCTTCCTCTCTCTAAACATAAATTTAAAAGTTTTTAACAAGAGTTAAGAGTGGAGGCCCCTCGTTCCTGAGTGTTCCCTGTGCAGGAATTCTGATGTCCTTCCCAGTGGCCTCACCTGCGGGAGCGTGACTCACGCAAAAGCCCGACCCCTCAGTCTTCTGGCCACTTGCTGGTTCCTGGGCTGTGCAAGGACACACGGGCGTGACGTCAGAAATGAGCCGGCAAGCTTTACGGGTTAGAGTGGAAGGCAATGCACGTTAAGAAGCCAAATGCGCCTTCGCTGGTTTGGCTCAGTGGATAGCAGCGGTTCTCAACCTGTGGGTCGCGACCCCTTTGGAGGTCGAACAACCCTTTCACAGGGGTCACCTAAGACCATCGGAAAACACATATATAATTACATATTGTTTTTGTGGTTAATCACTATGCTTTAATTATGTTCAATTTGTAACAATGAAATTGGGGGTCACCACAACATGAGGAACTGTATTAAAGGGTTGCGGCATTAGGAAGGTTGAGAACCACTGGGATAGAGCGTCAGTCCCAGGTTTGATTCCGGTCGAGGGCACATGCCCAGGTTGCAGGCTCAAACCCCAGTGTGGGGTGTGCAGGATGCAGACGATCGATGATTCTCTCTCATCATGGATGTTTCTCTCTCACTCTCTCTCCCCCTCTCCATTCCTCTCTGAAATCAATAAAAATATTTAAAAAAAAAAAAAAAAGCCAAATGCCAGCAACTGAAGCCGCCTCCCTCCCCCCTGCTGCCCGTGCCAAGGCCTGGTGGCCCAGAGCCAGGGCCAGGGCTAAAGTCACCCCACCGACCACCAGGCCCCTTCATGCATCCTGCGCCCATACGTGAGCTGCGACTGTGGGACCTGTCACTTCAGCACTGAGTTCCCAGCTTGGGGAGCGTCTCATTAGTTTTCATCTAAATGAGCCACTTGCAGAAGCTGCCACTGCCTCCAGGTGGCACTGTCCTCCAACCCCAGGGCACCTATGTCCCGGGTAACCAGGTCCCTTCCATGTGCTTCTTTTAAAGGAAAGTTACTCAGGACTTGGAATATGGCGGGATGATGACCAGGAGATGCCGCAAGGCCCGGAGCCGCAAGGCCAGCTTAGTGAGGGGCCAGCATGAAGGGGGCCCCGTGGCCACAGGAGGGGGGCCAGCCGTGGATGCTGCGGAGGGAGCAGCTGCCCAGGCAGCAGCGGCTCAGATTTCCTCGCTGCCCCTTCTTGCATCCTCCTCCAGGGCACTTCCGCCCTCCGTGATGTGAGCTCGCTGCATGTTTGTGGGAGAATCATGCCTTTAATTCCGTGTGACGCCACTCAGTCTTCTCAAGGTCTCATAAATTGATTTTTAAAAAGGAAACAACAAATGTTTGACTCCAACATTCAGAAATGCTCCCAGGTAGGCTGGGTTCCCACAGAGTCCAGGGGGCTCCGGCCAAGGCAGGCGCCACCCCCGCAGCCACAGACGAGGACTCGTGCCGGCGCTCACAATGAGGTGTCCCCACTCCATCGCGGGACCGATAGGGACCCAGTGGTAGAAACTGACAGAGGCACGTGGTTTCAGAGAGAATGACTCCGTGTCTTCTGCTAATGCTGGCGTTCCCGGGTTCTCCGGCACGTGACAAAGTACCTTCCACTCCACAGGCACATCTGGGACGCAGGGCCTGGTGCTGAGCTCGGATGCGGCTTCGGCCCGGCCAGTGGGCGGTAGCCCTGTCCTGGGAGACTGGCCGGACCACACGCCTCCCTCCCAGGAACTGGGACATCTGACCCAGGGGGCTGAGGTGTCCCTCCAATCAGACGACGCGCCCATTAAATCACTGTCAAGCGACGCTCGTCCCGGGAAATGGAGCCTGCAGCCCTCCCCTGGCAGAGGCCCCCAACGTCAGGGTTCCTTCCCTAGCCTCCAGACCCTCACCTCCAGGAGGGGACAGGGAATCCTGGCGAATGTCCATTCAAGGCCAAAGGGTCCTTCCTGGTCACTCGGCTCTTCCAACTGCCCCTTTCCGTTACCCACAGAGGCTTCTCCCCAGCGGCCGGCGGCGTTGTTGGCATGGCCGGTCCCAGGGGTGGGGCTCCATGCAGGGGGGTGGGGGGCGCGGATGGGACACTTCTTTCTGCCTGAACAGACACCCAGAAGGACTCCAGGGACAGATTTCGATAGAAAGCTCTGGGAGATGAACTTATTTCTGAGATAACAGTTCGGCCCTAGGTGCACGGAGTTAACCTCATGCCGCCGTGGGACACAGAGGACCAAGGGTGAGCCTTTTCCTCCCACACAGCCTGCAGCTCCAGGGGCCCAACCGGCAAGGATGGCTGCACCCTCAGAGACCCCCAGAACCTGGAACAGCCCGCCCAGGACCTGGGACAGACCTCCTGGAACC
>NW_005355204.1:771605-776437 GCF_000412655.1 Myotis brandtii | reverse complement strand
GGACCTGGGACAGACCCCCCAGAATATGAGACAGACCACAGGCCTGGGAGCAGGAAAGGGCAGCACCAGGAGGAGGCCGTTGAGGCCACCAGGCCCCCAGGGAGCAGCGTGGCTTGGCACCACCCAACCTGACAGAGCCCCCGGGCGGCCTGTGTTACTTTGTATTTAACCAAACACAGGGGCAGGTAGGCTGAGACAGCGCTGCCTGGGGGCCAGTCCATCCAAATCCCGAGACCTCAGTTACAAAAGGAGCACTTAGGGTAAAAGCAGCACCTGGTGACTGTGGCATCAGCATCTGTGCCGAGACAACACACTTCATACAGAAGGTGGCACCCCGTTTTAATTGTGGGGTCTCCGGAAGGCGCCTCCCCTACCTGCCAGGTCAGCCGCACCTGCCCACCCTGCCCATCAGGTGAGGACACAGCACAGCAGTGACTTCTGTCCTCGCTGGCCTTGGGCAGGACGGGGCACGTCCTTGGGGGGGCGCTCTGCCTCAGTTTCCCTCCGCACACCTGCTGAGAAGGCGGAGGGGTCCCAGTGGCTGGCGGCCCGATGGCGGCCCGGGTCGTCCTCGTCGGCCACACCTGCAAGGACAGACAGGGTCACGTGAGCGGGCACCGTAGGTGCCACCCTCGCTCAGAGCAGGAAGGCTGCCCACTCCTCAGGTGCACAGTGGGGGCTGCACATCACTCTGAGGGAACGGCCATGGGAATGCCCACTGACCCCAAGGCCCAGGGGACTCGAGGGCACCTGCTAGAATCCGTCCTTAGACTCAGCCCTGCGGCCCAGGTCCCGCCTCCGACTCGCTCTCCGCACGCTGACTCCAGAACCTGCGCCCAGTCCCTGCCCGCCCCCAATGCTGCAACCGGCCACAGTGGAGGCGCCCGGAGGCCCGTCTCGGTCCCACCCACGTGCACCTGCGAAAACCCACGGCACTGGCGTCAGTTACGCTGGACGCACGCCCACTCTGGACAGCCCCCCACCCCACCCCACCCTCGCCCAGAGCCATATTCCTCTGGGCTTTTAAGCTGTGGAGGCCAGAGGCCGTGGCAAGCAGTTTTGATGAAGTCACGCTTCCCTTCCAGTGCCCGAGGCAGGACGCACACGTGGAGCAGGAGATGCCCCCACCCGGTGTCCTGCCCCCACCGCCCTGGTAAGAACTGCTGGCTCCAGAAGGCCCTGAGGTACAAGGTGTTAGGACAGAGCGGAGGCCTGAGGCCTGGGCAGTTAGAGCTGCTGCCGTGGTGCTGGTGGCTGAGCACCTGAGCCCCGGGCAGTGCTGGGAGGCTGGTGGCCAGTCCTTGGGGCCTGAGCTGGGAGGACAGCCCGATCCTGGCTGCGGGGCCCGGCACGTCCTCCACAGCAGGGCTGGCCGAGGGGCCGCGCCCTCCCACCCCAGGCACAGCTTTCTGGGAAATGCTGGGATCTCGGGGGCCTGCCTTCTGGGTTTGCATTTTAGAGGATTTCCACTAAGTGTCCAGTTCCGTTTATTAAACCCCCAACCTGCACAGCCCTGGGCGCGGCTGCGACCCACAAATACGCACATGGGCTTTACAGCTGGGGTCCAGCTCGCGGGACACACCCTCGGTGCCCGGCCTCACCCCTGCACCCATCACATCACCACCTGTTTCCCCAAGCAGCTCCTGCAGCTCACAGCCCTCCCCCTCCCCCCCTCTGCCAGGCTCCTGTCAGATCCCCTGCGGGTGAACTGGGCGGTCGGGTGGTGTCAGTCCTCCCCTCGAGGATCCGCGTGCCCGCCAAGAAGGGTGTCAAGACCCCCGCCCCCAACACTGGCTGCTCACTGAGGCAAGCAAGCGGCACCAACTGCCCAGGCCTCACGCTCAGGCCGAGACCCAAGTGCGTTCTGTGGGCCCCTCTCCACGGGCGCTGAGCTCCTGGCAATCACACGGGAGCACTTGGACCAGCCACTGGGAGCGGGTGAAGAATCAGTGATGTAGTGGCTTCAACAGCCTCACCCGAGTGGAAGACGAGGCGCTGGTGGGGACACAGTGGCCAAGGCACCCTGGCTGTGTCCTCTGCTCAGGGCCCATCACTGTGCCGTCCAAGGCAGGCAGACACCAGGAGAAACTTACACACACCCTGACCCAGGTCACACCCTGGGGACAGACAGCGGGCGCCCCACATGTGGCAGCAGAGGGTCAGGCCCCCCTGCCTGCCTGAGACCCTCACGCCGGGTCACCCCCACCGTCACAAGTGTCCCTGCCCACCCGAGGGTGACATCATGTCAGGTCTGAGTCTGCCCCGTGAGGCTGAGCCTGGGCTGCACAGGTGGGGCTGGGGGGGGGGGGGGGGCCGTGGCGGACCCCCGGAGCATGTCCAGTCCCACTTACCTCGCCAGCAGGGTCCCGCTCCTCAGGGGGACTCAGGACCCAGTCCACCCTGCAGCCCTCAGTCACGGGAAGGGAAAGCGGTGGTGGCACTGCCGCACACCGCGGCGGAAGCCCATGTCCAGAGCACTCATCACCGTGTCCCGGGGCAGCACATGAGCGGGACCAGGCAGGGCCAGGACGCGTGCCCCCCCCTCGGACCCAGTACCCAGGCAGGAGGGCCAGGACGCGTGCCCCCCCCCTCGGACCCAGTGCCCAGGCAGGAGGGCCAGGATGTGTGCCCCGCCCTCGGACCCAGTGCCCAGGCAGGAGGGCCAGGATGTGTGCCCCGCCCTCGGACCCAGTGCCCAGGCAGGAGGGCCAGGATGTGTGCCCCGCCCTCGGACCCAGTGCCCAGGCAGGAGGGCCAGGATGTGTGCCCCGCCCTCGGACCCAGTGCCCAGGCAGGAGGGCCAGGATGTGTGCCCCGCCCTCGGACCCAGTGCCCAGGCAGGAGGGCCAGGATGTGTGCCCCGCCCTCGGACCCAGTGCCCAGGCAGGAGGGCCAGGATGTGTGCCCCGCCCTCGGACCCAGTGCCCAGGCAGGAGGGCCAGGATGTGTGCCCCGCCCTCGGACCCAGTGCCCAGGCAGGAGGGCCAGGATGTGTGCCCCGCCCTCGGACCCAGTGCCCAGGCAGGAGGGCCAGGATGTGTGCCCCGCCCTCGGACCCAGTGCCCAGGCAGGAGGGCCAGGATGTGTGCCCCGCCCTCGGACCCAGTGCCCAGGCAGGAGGGCCAGGATGTGTGCCCCGCCCTCGGACCCAGTGCCCAGGCAGGAGGGCCAGGATGTGTGCCCCGCCCTCGGACCCAGTGCCCAGGCAGGAGGGCCAGGATGTGTGCCCCGCCCTCGGACCCAGTGCCCAGGCAGGAGGGCCAGGATGTGTGCCCCGCCCTCGGACCCAGTGCCCAGGCAGGAGGGCCAGGATGTGTGCCCCGCCCTCGGACCCAGTGCCCAGGCAGGAGGGCCAGGATGTGTGCCCCGCCCTCGGACCCAGTGCCCAGGCAGGAGGGCCAGGATGTGTGCCCCGCCCTCGGACCCAGTGCCCAGGCAGGAGGGCCAGGACGCGTGCCCCCCGCCCCGACCCAGTGCCCAGGCAGGAGCCACAGGGCAACTGCATCAGCCAGGCCCTCCCACTGTCTGGATGAGACACACCCACTGGGTCAGTGGTGACACCACCTATCGCCTTGCTCAGCCGCCTACCACGTGGGCTGGGACACTTCCAGGGCCACTTGGTATGTGTCTGCTGTTTGGAAAAGTCACTAAGATTTTCAGCTTGATGTTCTGAGAACAAACACCCCAAATGCACAGAAACACCAGACCCTCTCCACGTTCCCAGGAGCCCGGCCTGGGGGCAGGGGCAGGGGCAGGACACTGGGAGGGAGTGGGGGATATGCACACAGCCCTTCCCAGCAGCCTGCAGATCCTTGCAGAGTCCCTCGCCCCTGCACCTGGGCCCTGCCCCCACCCCACCTCCTCGCAGCCTGCCCGGCGTGTGTGGCCCTCCTGCATGTCCTAGGGTCAGTTGGAGCCTGCAGCCGGGCTGAGCTGGGCCTGGGGGCCCAGCCTCCACATGAACCACAGGAATGGGTGGGACACAGCACTGAGCCCAGTCTCGTGCGAGTCCCTGACGGACTTACCTGCATGGTCAACCTGGAGGACACGTGACCTCTCGGCGCCCACCCCTCCCAGCCATGCTATGGGGTCCAGGGTCCAGGGTCTGGAGCAGGGCCCCACAAGGTCCTTAGGAAATGCTAGTGTCTCAAGTACCAGGAAAAACCACTTGAGGGCAGGAAGTAACAGTGGAGAGTGAGAAGCGAAGACTACTCATTTCTCCGCTCACCCACAAGTTCTCACTGGGCCCCTGCTCGAGGCCACACGGAACCCCAAGCCCCCTTCATCCCTGTGTGCACATTACTAGGCCACCACCCTCAGAGCAATACTGAGCTGTAGGCGACACATTCACACCATTTGAGTTTGAGGAAAGGGGTCTTAAAAAGGACAATCCTGGCCTGGCCGGCATGGCTCAGTGGTTGTACATCCACTGCCCACTCCTGCCTGCGAACCCAGGAGTCACGGTTCGATCACAGTCAGGGCACATGCTCAGGTTGTGGGCTGGTCCCAGCGGAGGGCATGCAGGGGGCAGCCGATCGATGATTCTCTCATCATTGATGTTTCTCTCTCTCTCCCTCTTCCTTGCTCTCTGAAGTCAATAAAAAAGAAATTTAATAAGGATAATCCTGACAATGCCCAGTCTCCATCCTCCAGGCGCCGTGTTCTGCCCCAGCTGCTAACCAGAGACGCCCCTCGGGCCTTGCGATAACAGGTGTGGTCAGAGCAGAGGCCCCCAGTGCTCATCTGTCCCCGGTGACAGGGGTGTCAGCAGAAGGCGGAACCCTGCCCACTGCCCACTCCCGCACGGTGGGAGGTGCTGACTGCTGGCCCCT
>NW_005355204.1:770268-771502 GCF_000412655.1 Myotis brandtii | reverse complement strand
GACGCACTGGACTCTCCAATATCCTCTCGGACTGCACATTGTGAGCTCTGTCATGTCTTTTGCAGAATCCCCCACCCGCCACCCTCTAAGCACAACCCTTGTGGCCTCCCACCCACATGCCCCTCGCCCTACAGGCTTGCAGGGTCTAAGGAATCTGCTCCACTTGGAGGCAGGTTTCCGCTTCGGTTCCGAGAACACAGCCTGTCTTCTTGTGGTGGGGACGCCCCAAAACCACAAGGGGCCCCAGGAGCTGGTATTTGACAAGCAACCATGCGATTGTCCCAGCCCTGCTGGCTCAGGTGGTGTGACGGAAGCTTCCAGAACAGGGCCTGAGTTGGAACGTCCCTTTGCTTGTATTCCTTTGCCCCCTCCAACCCAGCATGCAGCAAAGCCCCCATAAATTTAGGACGCAACCTACTTTTCAACTGCACGCTGGGACCCTAGGGTGAGTGACAGACGTGCAGGCCACAGAGGGTGGGAGGGGGGCACATATCCCTTTCAGGACACAGGGTCCCTCAAGAAGACGAGGTGGGTCCTGACTTCAGAGCACACAGCGAGTACCAGGCCTGCACCAGGGGCCAGGGGCCGACTCCGAGCTGAGCGCTCACTCCACGTATGACAGGCACCTATGCACCTGCACGAGGGCTGTGGGCACTGCAAGGAGACAGGAGGCTCCAAGGGGCAAAGCCCTGCCCGAAGAGGGACAGATCTGAACCAGACATACCTGCCCGTCCCCCAGCAGCCCGGGCCTGCAGGGCAATGCCACGCCCACTTTAGACCTGAAAACACTTTGTTGTTGTTAATCCTCCCCTGAGGATATCTCTTTTCATTGATTTTTTTTTTTTATGAGAGAGAGGGGGGGGCGCGGCATCAATAGGAGATGATTTGTTGTCTCCTGCCTCTTTTCATTGATTTTTTTTTATGAGAGAGAGTTGAAGGGGTGGGGGGGCATCAATAGATGATTTGTTGTCTCCTGCAGGAACTCTGTTGAGGGCCTGGGATCCAACCTGCAACCCAGGTACCTGCCCTTAACAGGGAACCAAGCCCCTCTGCAGTGCATGGGCAACGCTCTAACCAAGGGCACACTGACCCCAGGGCCTGTAAGAAATGTAACACCTTCACGAGGGAACCCAGAACATCCAAGGGCATTTTCTCATTAGAAGCTCCTTGCTATCAACCTTACAACCTGTCTTTCAAGTTAAATGCAGTGGACATGCAGCAAAGCAGATATCCT
>NW_005355204.1:761236-770229 GCF_000412655.1 Myotis brandtii | reverse complement strand
ATCCCCCAGGAGGATATAAGCCAGGTCTGTGGCTACACTGCGCCCCCCGCCACTGAGGGCTCTCAGGGAGCGCGAGCCCATGCATGCTGGGGGTCAGCTCACAGGGACAGAAGGGGACCCCCGAGCCAGTGCACATGGGGGAGGGGGGGTGTCGGCTCACAGGGACGGAAGGGGGCCCCTGAGCCAGTGCACGCTGGGGGTCAGCTCACAGGGACGGGGGCGCGGGCCTCTCCCAACAGCTCCTTCCCCTTTAAATTCCCTCACCAAAAACATGAAAGGAAAGCCAGCCTTACTAAGCCTTATGAGCAACTTCACAACCTCACAGCGCTCCCCTCCCAGGCTTGCCTAGGATTGACAGGCATGGTGGGGAGGCACTAGAGGAGTGGCACACCGCTGTCCAATGATTACTAACCATCGCTGGCTTCCTGCAGACCCTGGCAACCGGGAGGGTGCTGCAGAAGGAAAATTGAGCTGTAAAAAGGTGAGAGAGCCTCTGGCACAGGGGCACGGGAGGGTTCACTAGTCTGCATTTTGAGACAAAGGACTGGACCCCAAGCCCCTCCGGAGTGGCCTGGGGAATGCCGACCAGGCTGCCCAGCGGGGTTTTAGCACCACTGAAAATTAACACCTTGTCATCTGACTTCAAGTCCAGGAAGAAGACATAGGGACAAGGCGCCTGCAGCACTGTCCTCTGCATGCAGCGGTCTTCCTTACCCTGTATGACCAGCCGGTTAGTAGGAGAGAGCTGCTGCTCCCCAGACTGGAGCAGTATTGGAATAAAGGCTCATGTAGAACTCAGCCTTATCTCTGCTGAATTGGGCTTTTGTGTCATTTCAAAAGTACTGCATATTTCTTCCACCAGCACAGGGACTTGGCCTGGCAGTGTGGCCCGGCATTTAGAGCATGCCCTACACCAAAGGGTCATGGGTTCAATTCCTGGAAAAGGGCACATACCTGGGTTGCGGGTTCAATCCTGGCCCCAGTCAGGGCGCATTCGAGAGGCAACCAATAGATGTTCTCTCTTACATCTCCCTCCCTCCCTCCCTCTCTACCAAAAAAATTAAAGGGAAAAATATCTTTGAGTGAGGACTAACAACAAAAAAGCACAAGGACTTTAAAAACTATGTTATAAATGCACCATATTTCAATGTTCTTGCAAAAAACTGCCCTCTCCCTGCAGGCCCCACCCCAGGGGAGAGGCTGGGCAGGAACTTCTGAAACTGCACTCCCAGCCCCAGCTCTTCAGCTGACAATGACCTGCCAAGAAATCATGACTCCGTGCACACGGTGCCTCTCGTAATACCCTGATCGCTGCCACACCTGCCACCACACTGTCCGCAAGCCAACCAGCTTGGGCTCCTATTACAGCCTTTTCCAAACTGTCCACACTGTCCCAGATTACTAAACCTATGAAAACTTATCGTTAATTTAAGTTTGAGGTTAGCAATCTGTACTACGTCAAGGCAACACATTAGAAAAATAAGCCACGTCTAATTCTACATCCCAAACAGAACGTGCTCTCTTGGTGTCAATTCTGAGCCTTTTCCTGTGCAGAACCAACAATCAAAACCTGTGACATTGCCGTTGGTTACGACTGTCCCAGCATCCTTTTCATCAGGAAAACTAAATATACCAGGAAACATCCTGCCCCGTAGCACCAAGCTAAATTTAAAAATAAACACGCGGTCTGCCGTGGCCAGGCCAGAGCACTGAAGTCACCGAGAAAACACGAAAGGAATGTTCCAGCAGCTGCCACACATGCTCAGCCACTGCACACAGCTCATTCTTCCCCCAAATGGATCTCAGCGCAGTGTGGAGCCCAGCTAATAACATGCAAGTGAAAACAAACTTCCAAAAATAAAAAGTCACTTTTCCCAAATATGCACAATCCTTGGTTGTGGATGGTTCTCTGTACTTTGGGGGAAGGAGGGTCTGATCCTGAGTATCACCCACACTGAGGTTACTCAGGGTCCAAAAACGCGTCTCGGGCCCATCAGATGTGTTCACATACCAAGGGACGGCAGAGCGCCGCACCGGGGGTCCCGGGAGGGACGCCTTCTCATGGGCCTGTGTCCACGTGCACACAGAACCCAGTGGCACTGACTGCGGGCTCTGCACAGACTGGCGGCCAGAGGACACAGAGGAAATGAAGCCGGGGCAGGTGGTCAGCATGCGCTGCCAGGGACACAGCACAGAACGAGATGTGACTTGGACACAGTGATATGAAGACGTAGGCATGAGACCAATTCTGACATGTCTCACAAGCCAGGGGAGACGAGCCATTTTAACAGGAGGGCAACCAGACGGTGGACTCGACGTGGTGATGATGACGGAGAAGTCAAAGCAGAGTGGTTAAAAGTGAAGGCAGATGCCACAGCCACCACGACTATCATCAAAAGCTACTGACAAAGGGATGGAAGGACCAGTGCTCGAAACAACTGGAGAATGATCACATGAAAGTTACAGGAAGGGAGACCAAGTCCAAGTGGTGCCAGGCCCTGGAAATGGGTGGTGGTGCTAGGGGCAGATCAGGAGGGACATGGAAGATGTAGGCGAAGAACACAGATGAGCCCTGGCCAGGTTGGCTCAGTAGGTAGAGCTCTGGCCCATGGACTGAAGGGTCCCAGGTTCAATTTCTATCAAGGGCACATATCTCGGTTGCAGGCTCAATTCCTGGCCCTCCCTGGTTGGGCCGTGTGTGGGAGGCAACTAATTGATGTCTCTCACATCAATGTGTGTGTGTGTGTGTGTGTCTCTCTCCCCCCCCCCTTCCACTCTCTCTAAAAAAGTCAATGGAAAAATATCCTCGGATGGGGATTAATGACGACAAAAGCAGAAGCTGAAATCCTCCTGCCCAGGCCCCTCTGCACCTGCAGCAAAGCAGTAAAACCCATGCCAGGGCCACAAGGAGGCAGGCCACAGGCTTCCCCACCAGTGCCGTGGCTTAAGTCAAGTGTCACTTTTGTTAAGCACCCAGGACAAAACGCTTAAGCCCCGTCGTGGGCATTTGCACACAGGCCTGTGTGACCCCTTGTCCACATCTGAGCAGAGGACAGCCATGTATGTCATGGGCACGCACACAGCCAACGCTTATTGGCGGGAAGGCAGGCAGATACTGGTTGTGAGAGGGGCCCAGCATGACAACTTCCTCCAGCACAGAAAGGTACTCCTCAGGGCGTTCTAGAAACAGGCCTGGGTGGGGACATCCATCAACAGCCTCCTGAGATGAGGAGCGGGCAGGCTCTGACGGGGCTGGGTCCCAGTTCCGTGCCTGCTGCCTCGTCCAAAAATCTGGTGTTACGTCTCCACCTGAGGGCCGTTGTGCTAACCAAGGTATCAGTGCCGAGAGCACAGGCCACCAGCCAGCATCTCATCTCCACATGCTGGGGGCAGGGATGGTTTGTTTGAGGGGAGCACAGAGGCACGCCAGCCTCCACTTTCTCCATCTGCCTGCAGAGCCTGGCACTGGACTTGTCTCAGGCCCCTCAGCTTCAGGCCTTGCTCTGTCCCACCCACACCCCACCCCCACCTTCACCCCCCAGCAAACCCAGAGGCAGCAGTAAAGCCCTGAGACCATGCTGGGGCTCAATCTCACACCCTCTTCCCACAGGGACCTTCCTGTGGCCTCGGGGCCACTCATCCCTACTTAGGAAAACTTGGGGCGTCAGGACAGAATCAGGATTCCTTTAGAGCAGCGGTTCTCAACCTTCCTAATGCCGGGACCCTTTAATACAGTTCCTCATGTTGTGATGACCCCCAATTTCATTGTTACAAATTGAACATAATTAAAGCATAGTGATTAATCACAAAAACAATATGTAATTATATACGTGTTTTCCGATGGTCTTAGGTGACCCCTGTAAAAGGGTTGTTCGACCCCCAAAGGGGTCACGACCCACAGGTTGAGAACCACTGCTTTAGAGGAAGGGGTGGGAGGATTGTTGCAGACCAAGGGAAGAAAAATTCCAGTTCCTGCTGAGCCCCCGAGCTGAAGTACAATTCACATCCAAGCAGCCCTGCAACCACAGGACACCCGCTGGTCCAGGCTGCCAGCTGCTTCCCTGGGGGGTGTCCCAGCCGTCCACAGCGAAGGGACTGGGACTGTGCCTGAAGCACCATGTCATCAGGATGGCCTGAGGCTGTCGCATAACTGAAATACATCTTGAAAGAACAGGGTCACAGACCCCTAACATCTGGCTGAGACACACAGCTGAATCCGCATGAAATTTTCATGACAAATGTTTCTTCTAAAGTTCTTCAGGCTTCTTTGAAATATGAGCCTATTATACATATTTTTTAAAAACCTCTAGGCTAGACACGTGCCAAGTAACTCTTGTAGCTGTTTCAATGAAAGTGACCCAGCAGAGGGGAAACCCTAGTGTGTGCTGGTGGGAATGAGGCTGGCGCAGCCACTGTGGAAAACACTGTGGCTTCCTCACAAAGTTAAAAATGGAACTGCCATTGACCCAGAGATCCCACTTCTGGAAATATATCCTAAGAAACCCGAAGCACCAGTCAGAAAGAATGTACACACCCCTATACTCATAGCAGCACAATTTACAATAGCTAAGATGTGGAAACAGCCCAAGTGCCCATCAGTAGGCGAGTGGATAAAAAAGCTGTGGAACATTTACCCCATGGAACACTCTGCAGCTGTAAAAAGAAGAATCTCTTACCCTGTGAGACAGCATGGAGGGACCTGGAGAGTATCATGCTAAGTGAAATAAGTCAGTCAGAGAAAGACAAGTATCACATGATCGCACTCATATGTGGAATCTATTGAACAAAAGAAACTAATGAACAAAAAAAGAACTTATATACATATATGCATAACCAAAGGACATAGACAACAGTGTGGTGAAGGCATAGGATGGGGCAGGGGGAAGAAGGGGGACTATTTTGGGGGCGGGAGGGAATTGGGGAACATCTGTAATACTGTCAAAAATAAAAATTTTTTTAAAAGTGACCCACCAGGAACAGACTGTCCTCATTGTCACCCTAGTCGTCACACATGGTCACTACTGGACACTGGGGAGCCCAACATTGTGTTCATAACCAGAGTGACCACTACTCACCTAATAACATTCCTATGAAATCCTCTTCAAAATTACAAGTCCAATAAGAACATCATGAATGTCCACTACAGGTTTTACACTTGGCATTGCTGCATGCCACACAATAGGCTGAGGGCTTCCTTTAAGTACCAAGACGACCCAGGACACCACCCCCAGAGTGCTGCTCATAAAACTCCACCGTGTAACTAGTGGGAACACACAGCTCACTCACACCTGTGCTGGTAATGTCACACCTGCAGGTGAACAAGGTACACATCTTCCTTTGACATGTTAAGGGTTAGGGTATTCTTACCCTAGCTTTAAAAATCAGTCCTTAACAAATTATTCACTAAGAGAGAACCTGATAAGCTGCCTCCAAAAGAAAATAAAAATCCAAAGACAGGCCAATTACTAAGACATCACTCACAGGTCAGGGGGGCAAGGGCAAAATAACTACCCAAATGGTAGGACAGACAGTAGACGCCATGCCTCCCGCGAAAGCTCTAGCGGGTTAGTATTCCCAGAGCAGCAGCAACGTCTAACCAAGGCAGAAGCAAGCTCACAAAACTGACAATGCAAAACTTACGGCTCCTGAGCCCTTCATTCCAAACAACACATTTCCATGGGCCCGGTTTGAAATGAAAATAAAAAATACAACTGACTTAGAAATCAACAAAATGAAGATTGTTTTGTAAGTCAAACTCAAAAGCAATTTTTAAAACTCCCATTTGTGAGCAAAAGGCTGCAGATAACCTGCAGAAGCACAACTAACAAAGAGAAGGAAGAAAGGGGGTTAAAATTAGATACTGGTTAATAAAGAGGCTTGAAAAATGCAAAGATACTGCTTGGAAAGGGACCACAGAAAACACAAGACGAGCACCTGAAACCCTCCACAGAGGACAAGCGTAAAGCCGCCAGAAATCCAACCAGACAGAACCTCTCGGGTCCCCAGCAGGATGCCATGTCAGGTTGAAACAGAACTTACTAAGCTGATGACAGAGAAAACCTGCACAAACCAGTCCTAACAGGCCATTTTTAAAGACATCAGTAAGGAGACCAGGTGCCGAGGGAGGCCAGGAGACTTGGGACAGGACAGCTCGAGGCTTCCGAGGCATGAGTACGGCCCGGCCCGGCCCGGCCCTCCTGACAAAAGGAGGTCCCGAGTGAACTCCAGCGAGAAGCCAGCAGGGCATGGGAGGTTCCTTTTCCAAAAAGGAAGCCAAGAGCATGCCCCCAATGGCAACCACTGCCATCAGCCTCCTGGGGAGCAAGGGAGAAGGTGCCTAGCACCGGTACTACTGACTAGGTAAAAACACGGGGACGTGGGGACAGTGTGCCCTTCCCAGCTATAAAAACTTCTCCCCCTGGTGACATCAACGCGTAGACTGTTTCCAGCCAGAGCTGCATTCAACACTGCCCCAAGGACCCAGCATGTTCCCAAACGGGAAACCAACCATCACAGAGCAGACAGGACTTCTTCACGTCTCCCTAAGTCCCTCAGGACTGTGCAGCTGCTCCATCAAATGGCTCATCCCTGCCCTGCCCCCCCGCCCCCCGCCCCGGAAACATAAAACCCTGAGGTTCAAGCGTTTCCTCGGTTTTCTCACGTGACAGAGAAACTGTCTATCCTACCAGCATCAGTGAAAAGCAGGCCTTCTGTGATGCATTTTAGTGATACCAGGCATTGCAACCCTTTCCCGAGTGGGACGAGCACACCTCCCGTGTCCAAAGGTGCTCAGGCTGAGAGCACGCACACAAGCATCTTCACTGTTCCTTGAGCTCAGCTGCCTTTGAATGCTCACATTAAACTTGTGATGCTTTACTTCTAGTTTCTATGATATTCTAAAATACTTTCCCTGGTCTTCCATAACAATCCTCACATTCTTACCGAGTGAATGGAACCAGAGCAACTTCCATGGGCTTTCCCATGAAGCCTAAGGGGAAAACCCTTACCAACTCCTATTCTAACAGCTTTCTTCCTGCGTATTTCCAAAACAAAGCTGAGTGGGGTGGTTTCCATCCGATCCAAGACTTACTTAACATCCCTCTGGCTGGGACCCTCATGCAGGAAATGGGACTCTGTGGTCCATCTCCAGCAGAGTCACCTTTTAACCAAAACGGTTGCTGAATTTCCTCAGGACAAACAGAATGTAGGGAGGGAAGAGGACATAAGAACAAAGAACTGTGGCCGTGAGCCAGTTTCATGGTGGAAAACCCCCACCCCCAGGCACCCACCTCAACTAGACTGGGGGAGGTGGAGGCACCTAGAAAGGCCTCAGCCCTTTTTTATTTAAATGGCCCAATGGGAGACAGCAAGAACTAGGCGACGTATGACAATCTGTTAAGCAGAGCCTCAGCCAATGAGAACCGAGGAGGGACACTTGCACCCTGGGGAGAAATGGGCTGTGATCGCTGCCCCAGGTGAGCCTGCACAACCAGGCGGACACACGCCACCGAGAACCTATTCCAGGCCTTGTTGTCGCCATACCTCTGTCTCGAGTCCATTACTTAAATGCAGACAGGTGAGCATTTCTCACACTAGGTTGGTGATCGGGACAGATTTTACAGACTGAAAAACAAAAGCAGCACCTTTTGGCCACATCTGCATCACTCCATGTCGTTACCGTGCAGTCTTGATGGAGCTGGCGTCAGACATAACCTCGTAGGCGTGTCACCATATTAAAATGTTCAGTAAGTTGCTAGTCATTATTTAACATACACAGGAAATCTGCACACACTGTCCAAATAGCCTGAAGAAAACGAGCACAGGTTTGGTGAAGGTGGCACCCACCTCAGTGCACAGGACGGACAGTCAGGAAGCGACAGAGGCCCAGGCACAGAATCACACAGACACAGGAGGCTGCAGCCCCACTGGGAAAGAATGCACCAAACACATCGCATTTATTTTCTTTTTTTTTAAAGCAAATAACAAAGACCCATTTTACCAGCTTTACTTTTTAAACCTAAGCTTAACATTACACATTTAAACAATTGTCAAAACTTACTAAGTTGCCAGCATTCATGCACAACTAGAAAACATCCTCAATTTATACTAAACCAGAAATGTATTACCATTGATGCATTAGTACCTTTCACTACTCAACACTGAAAGACTGAAACTACTCTGGGAGGCGCGTCCTGGCAATGTTAGCTTCACAGCAGGCCGCCACTGCTTGGCTCATGTTTAAACACAATGGAAAGCAGGTCCGTGCTGGTGTTAGTGTATGAAGTCACGGCCACCCTGGATCACGTTTAATAAAAAGCAAAGTGCATACAGAGATTTACAACAATTGTAAAGACCAAAAAGAAAAGGTCCTATCATGTGGTCCCAACAATAAATCAACAGTCTGACAAACAGGCTCCGATGAGCGTGTATAAATACTTTAGATTAGGGACAGTTATACTGAAAGTCGAGTTCGTCTGAAATCTTCAAAAAAATGTTCCTGTTAATCCTCACATGGTGCTTGTTACAGTTAACATCTCTGTTACATGCGTGCGTTGAATTACTTGTTATCCAAGCGTAGCAGCTGCTCCTTACCATTTATCGTCAAGGACTTTAACTGGCCGTCTTCTTCAACTTCTACTCTTTCTTGACCGTTCTCGACAATTCTGGAGGATAAAATGCATTTTTAAACTTTATTTCTTGCAGTAAATGTATGTGTTTGTATAGATGCATTTGGAAACCAGGACTGCCACAGACGAACATGAAACCACAGAACCTGGGGCTGAGAACCAGCTGAAGCCACCCAGGGCCATCTTTCTGAAAACAGATCGATTCTGACAGACAACACTATACCGCTGACCATGACCTACATGTGGACACCAAGAATCAAATGGTCACGGTTTCAGGGAGCATCTGAGATCTTGCTCCCAGGTATATGTTGTCAGATTGGCTAAAAAAAAAAAAAAAAAAAAAAACTAAAAAAAATAAAATAATAA
>NW_005355204.1:738445-760717 GCF_000412655.1 Myotis brandtii | reverse complement strand
ACTGAGGGGGGGGGGGCAGGCATCTATGTGAGAGCAAAACATCGATTGGTTGCCTTTCGTATGTGCATGGACCGGGGATCAAACCCACAACCCAGGTATATGGCATCACCAGTAATTGAACAGGCAACCCTTCGGTGCACAAATAACTGAGCCACTCCAGCTGGGCTGAATAAGTTCCTCTTTAAAATACTGATATTCACCCTAGCCGGTTTGGCTCAGTGGATAGAGCATTGGCCTGCGGACCAAGGGCACATACCTTGGTTGTAGGCTCCTACCTGGTCGGGGCTTGTTCAGGAGACAACCAATCGATGTCTCTCACATGAATGTTTCTCTCTGTCTTTCCCTCTCTCTTCTACTCTCCCTAAAAATCAATGGAAAAATATCCTCGGGCGAGGATTAGCAAAAAAAAAAAAAAAAAAAAAAAAAAAAACTCATAAAAATTAAAATATGATAAAGCTTTTACTACTAATGGTGCTTTCCATTTTGTTATCCTAACAGTGCCAGCAAACCAATTACACTATTATTACAGCACTGCACATTAAAAATGTCTCTAGCTCTCGCCGGTTTGGCTCAGTGGATAGAGCATTGGCCTGTGGACTTAAGAGTCCCGGGTTTGATTCCAGTCAAGGGCATGTACCTCAGTTGCAGGCTCCTACTCAGCCTGGGCCCTGGTAGGGGCTCGTGCAGGAGGCAACCAACCGATGTGTTTCTCTCACATCGGTATTTCTCTCTGTCTTTCCCTCTCCAACTCTCTCTAAAAAAAACAAAAAAAGGAAAATTATCGAGTGAGGATTTAAAAAAAGGCTCGCCCTAGCCAGTTTGGCTCAGTGGGTAGAGCAGGGGTCCTCAAACTACAGCCCACGGGCCACATGCAAATACAAATATTGTATTTGTTCCCGTTTTGTTTTTTTACTTCAAAATAAGATATGTGCAGTGTGCATAGGAATTTGTTCACAGTTTTTTTTAAACTATAGTCCGGCCCTCCAACGGTCTGAGGGACAGTGAACTGGCCCCGTTTAAAAAGTTTGAGGACCCTTGGGGTAGAGCGTCAGCCTGCAGACTGAAGGGTCCCAGGTTCGATTCCAGCCAAGGGCACATGTATGGACTGCAGGCTCAATCCCCAGTGGGGGGCATGCAGGAAGCAGCCAATCAATGATTCTCTCGTTGATGTTTCTATTTTCTATCTCTCTCTCCCTCTCCCTTCCTCTCTGAAATCAATAAAGAAATATATTTAAAAATAAATAGATTAAACTGTTAAAAAAAAAAAGGTTCTAAATGAAGAGGGCTGTTAATAGGTAACATTAAACAAAATTTAAAAAGAAATGCCCTAAATTCGGGTATTAAGATTCTCAGGTGCCCAATTTAACTTACACCCTATACTTCACGCTCAGGGGCAGGGGGGTGGCACCCATAAATTATTACACCTACTTATTAAAAACATGAAATATGGGAGAGAACTGTACCTCTTTGTAGTGATTTTTCTTCCGTTAACAATTTTGGTAGAAGTCGACACGGACTTGAAGTTGCCCATCCCACTACCACCAAATGACGTCGAAGAGAATGAAGTGAGACCTCCATGACCTATTGACCCGAAGGAAGTAAATCCTGTAAGAAATAAAGGGAAAAAAATATCAGAGACTAGTATGTCTGGCATTCAGTGCAAAAATCCCCAAGTGTCAAATCCCATAGCAGACCTCTCCTGTAAGCAGGGTGCTGGCAGGGGCAATGCTGGGGTCCAGGGGACTCCTCTGAATCAAGGGACAAGACAGCAGGCTCCTTTCACCTCCCCTCCTACCCCCTACTCCTGCTGGGTCGGGCCTCGTTGCATTTCCCCTATTTATGGAGGATCCACTAAGCATTTAGCCTCCTGGAGGGACTAGGATGGCCGCACACTCTGCATCTCACAGGAACAAAGTGACCACTGCTGACAGAATGGCAGACCCAATCCGCTCACCTTCCCCTTGCAATGTGACCACAAGGGACAAAAATCTCAATTATGAGAAAGCTAAAGTAATTTTAGAACAAATTCTAAGATAATTACCTTACAAGTATGGCTCTGTAGTTCATGTACAACATTCTCAATCACATGGACGTTACACCCTGATGGCCACACATCACCCTGAAGCTGGCTTCCTTGTTCATTACAACAAATACCCACACTCCCTACACAGGACTCAGCCCTCCAGCTCTAATACTGTCTAAACCAGCGGTGTCCAACAAAAACAGAATGTGAGCCAAATACGTCATTTTAATTTTTATAATGGCCCCACTAAAAAATACAAAGTGGCAAAATTGACTTTAGCACTATTTTATTTAATCCAGAATATCCAAAATATTATCTTATGCAATATAAAAAAGTTGAAATTGTTTGGACTTAAATATTCCATTTTGAAACCAGTGTATGTCCCACTTGTAACGCGTCGGTGTGGACGGGCCACATCACGAGGCTCAGCAGCTCCGCATGGCTGTGGCCACCATCCAGGACAGCACAGGTCTAGAGGCTGGAGCCACAGGACACTTTGCAAGGCCCTGACCAGTAAAGACTGCACTTCTCTAATGATTTCTACCAGCTGTTTTCCCTCTCCCTGAAACTTGAGCACTAGCATAAGCACAATGCATGGTATCGGAGGATCTGCTGGAGAAAAGCCTGGCATAGTGCTCTGTGGAAGAGAGCTCCCCAAAGGAGCCTCTCCTAGCTGCTATCAGCATGACCCTTGCAGGAGGGACCTTCTGACAGTACCATGCAGGCAGCCTGTGTAACAAAGCACTGCAGATTCTTGGCAGAGCATTTAAGACAAAAACAAGAGCCAAAGACAGCCCTAGCTGGTTTGGCTCAGTGGACAGAGCGTCGGCCTGCGGACCAGGGGTCCCAGGTTCGATTCCAGTCAAGGGCATGTGCCCGGGGTTGCGGGCTCGATCCCCAGTGGGGGGCGTGCAGGAGGCAGCCAGTCAATGATTCTCTCTCATCATTGATGTTTCTATCTCTCTCTCCCTTCCTAAAATCAATAAAAATAAAATAAAAAAAGACCCAAAGACAGCAGGAACTAGGTGGGCATCCATGGCAAGAGTCTCCTTCTTGAGGTAAAACAATCTGTTAGGTCACCACCCCACCCCTCGAGCTGCTGACCTGCTTTACCAAGCGCTAACGCCAACACTGTGCATGTGGCTGGGCACCCCCACAGCAAGCACACATCCCTCGTGGCCGCAGCAGGCATGGGTGTTATTACTGCCCCTCCTCGGCCTCCAGCAGCGGACTCAGGGCCTCCTTGTACTAAACTACCCAGAAGGTTAGATAAACGAGGACTTAGTAAGACTAAGTGCGTTATTTCACAATTACCCCAAAACACCTTACTCCCTTAACCAGGAGTATTTACTAGTAAGAGCAGAGATGGATTTTCATGTATAATGTTCTTGGGAACGAGTAAAGATGACTAGGGAATCTACAATACTGTTCTATCAAAAGGAACACATGTTTCAAACTATTTACCAGTTACCAGAAGTAAATCTTGGGATTTGATACCTGCATCAAAAGACGGAAACCCTCCGCCGAAAGCCGGGAACCCTGTGAAGGCGGAGAAGAACGAGGTGGTTCCCCGGTTCCTGCTCCCACGCGGACCCCGCCGAGTCCCAAAGAAGTCGTCAAATGGGTCTTCTGGAAACAAACACATGCATTTTGTAAAATTTTGTTCCATGTCCTTGTTTCATGGGAAAGCTGTAATAGGGGAGCAGGAAGCCTTGGAGAAGTCATGGCCACAGCTCACCCAGAGCTCCTGTAACGCAAGCAGAGCCAGCCAGAGGCATCGGGGACAGACCCAGCCTGCCCACCACGCAGCCTCTGTGAAGGGTCAGCAAGGGTTCATTCACTCAGGTACTTAGGAACTCAAACTCCCTAAGGCAGCTGTGGGCAAACTACGGCCCATTTGAAATGAATAAAACTTAAAAAAAAAAAAAAAAGACCATACCCTTTTATGTAATGATGTTTACTTTGAATTTATATTAGTTCACACAAACACTCCATCCATGCTTTTGTTCCGGCCCTCCGGTCCAGTTTAAGAACCCATTGTGGCCCTCGAGTCAAAAAGTTTGCCCACCCCTGCCCTAAGGTCTGAGTTGTCTCCATTATTCAGAAATAAAAACAAACATGGACTATTCAAACATTCATTTTAACACACAGGAAGGAGTAATTCTGGGCCTTGGATATAAGAGCTCCTTTTAAATTTTCTGTAAACTTGACATCTCAAAAATATTTTTTAAATGGTTAGTCAAGGCAAATCTAAATAAATGTGAATTGCAGACATGACATTTGTGCTACAATAGGAAACTACTAGATCAGTGATGGCGAACCTATGACACGCGTGTCAGAGGTGACACGCAAACTCATTTTTTTGGTTGATTTTTCTTTGTTAAATGGCATTTAAATATATAAAATAAATATCAAAAATAAGTCTTTGTTTTACTATGGTTGCAATATCAAAAAATTTCTATATGTGACACGGCACCAGAGTTAAGTTAGGGTTTTTCAAAATGCTGACACGCCGAGCTCAAAAGGTTCGCCATCACTGCACTAGATGAATAGGCATTGTCTTGCTAGTGAAGATATCAAAACGGTCCTGAAAATAAAAGACCAACCATGAGTTTAACTCTGATTATCAATGAGTTACTAAAAACACAAATCATAAAAACCTTATAAAAAATTTTGCTAAAGTTCTATGAAATTAGTCAGCAACATATTTTTTCAGGTAAGTAGGAATTCTGTGAGAAACAGAAAATGGACGGACTTATCAGGAATCCTACAAAAGCTTGCAGGGAAAAAGAAAAGCAACTCATTACAGAGACTACAGAATTAGTCTGGCACACCTGGAACACAGCAGCGGTGACCAAAGTGGGGAAGAGTGACAGGAAACAGTGACACACACCCCCCCCAACGACCAGCACGAGACCTAGGCTGCACTGTCCTGCATACACCAAGCATCACACTGAAGCACACGGTCTTGTCCTGAAATGGCCCATTGGCGAACCTATGACACGCGTTATGTCTTTAGGTTAACAAAGCAACTAAATCCTCATATGCTGTCTGCCCATAGGACACGATACTCCAGCTAAATCAAGCATGTCAAACTCAAAGGCTAACACAGGCCAAATAAACAAGGTTAAGTTTATGTGGGCTACAAAAAAACAAAAGCTTCAATTTTCATAGGAATGTAGGTTTATTTCGATAGAGACATGCTGAATACAAAAGGCTGAAATAAATGAGTAATTGTTAACATAAAATAGAACATTTTAATAAAAATTAATATTTTTTTCTTGAACATTAACTTACCAGACACTGAATAACTGCATAAATTAATAAGCGTAACACAAATAAACCTATTTTTCTTGTTCTCCAAAAGCAAAATCTTTCCTGTTGCACACACAAGTCAGTCCAAAACTAATGACATGGCAATCGGCTGCTAGAGTATTTGCCGCTAGTATTAGTGGAGAGAAATGGTGCACCTGCACGTAAGGGAAATGAATGCAACACGAGTATAGGAATCAGTCATTAGCGAATGTTGTAGTTCGCTATTAATAATCTATACTAATAATCTAATAAAAGGGTAATATGCTAATTAAACCGATGTCTTCCGGACAAAGCCACGGTGGTGGGGCTGAGGCAGAGGTGGTTAGGGGTGATCAGGCCGGCAGGGAAGAACGGTTAGGGGTGATCAGGCCGGCAGAGGAGAGCGGTTAGGGGAGATCAGGCAGGCAGGGGAGAGTGGTTAGGGGCATCCGGCAGGCAGGCAGAGGTAATTAGGGGCAATCAGGCTGGCAGAGGAGAGCAGTTAGGGGCTATCAGGCTGGCAGGGGTGAGTGGTTAGGAGGGATCAGGTTGGCAAGGGAGCAGATAGGAGCATCCTGCAGAGGCGATTAGGGGCGATTAGGCAGGCAGGTAGGTGAGCAGTTAGGAGCCAGCGGTCCGGGATTGCGAGAGGGATGTCCCAGATTGGAGAGGGTGCAGGCCCGGCTGAGGGACCCCCCCGCCCGTGCACAAATTCTGTACACTGGGCTTCTAGTTATGTATAACAGGATATTGTAAAAATGAAGTTACAAAATTTTTATTAGAACGTTTCTTACATACTGTTATAATGGCAGGGCCACAAAAATATTCATTGTGTGCCGCGAGTTTGACATGCTTGAGCTAAATGAAGACTTCCATCACTATAAAATCACCTTATTGAAAAACTACTTCAAAAGTTGGGTTACAAGTATGTTAGGAAAGTAAAGTAAGTGGGTTTTCAGTGACATTTTCTTGTGCAGGAGTCAGCCGATCCATGTTTCTCTCTCATCACTGATATTTCTATCTCTCTCCCTCTCCAAAATCATTATAAACACACACACAAACACACAGCTCATCTCAAACAGAGATAACTTACTGCACTAAGAGTTCAAAACGTTATAGTGAAAGTTGAAAACCTAATTTTCCAATAAAGGAGATAAAGAAATGGGGTATGTTAAATGCAGATTTTTACGTGGGCATAGCATTTAAGCTTTAGTAAAAGGCAGAAGAGAACATAAATGAACAGATCACAGTTTTAGTAACTGAAAAATGTTAGCCAGTGCCTTTCAACTGGGAGTAAGACAAAGGCCATTCCTTCCCGCCTCCTTTCTACTCATTCCCACGTTCCTAACTCTTACACGGAGTACACATCTTATTTTGAAGGTTAAAAAGGATAAATATCACACAATATTTCAAAAATAAATTTGAACAAGACACATGAAAATGACCAAATGTGCGGCCATGTCCTCTCCCCCCCCTCCCCCCACTGTGTACAAGATGCCCTGGCCCGCCCACCAGGGCAAGGGTAGCTTGTTGGAGGAGGAAGCAGCTCCCACACCAGCTGCACCCATGGGGGAACTAACTGCCATGAGCTTCCTTCCTGAGTTTGTCAGGAATGTAGTTTGTGCAAACTTATCAGTAAATAAGAAGCAAGCATCTTGGTTTCCCTGCCTGTCCCCTGTATGGTGTAAGGCACAACACAGACCTGATATCATACAGCCACTACCGGGGAACCAAGGGGAAGAAAGAAGGAAGTCAAGGCCCCACCTCCTACTGGGGCAAGGTCAGTGCCCTCTAGGTGTCTGCGGGACAGATGACCTTGCCAGTGTCTTTACATGGTGGCAAGTACAGTTTAAGGAGATGGTGAGCATGGATGCCAAACTGACAGGGTGGACTTGTAATGGTAACTTTACATGTCAAGTTGAGCGTGTTTGGGATGAAATTGATATTTAGATCAGTAGACTCATCAGAGCAGATTGCCCTCCCCAATGTGGGTGGGCTCACCCAATCAATCAGCTGAAGAGCTGATTAGAACCAAAGGCTGACCCTAGACTCTCCTGCCTACAGGCTTCCTAACTGCAACCCCATCTTCCAGCCTGGTGGTCTCTGGACTGAGTTGGAACCTCAGCTCTGCAGGACCCAACCTTGCCTCCAGATTGTGGAAAGCCGCCTATAAATTGGGCACAGTAAGAAATTAATAACTAAGAACAGTTGTAATGATATACTGTAATACAAGTATTGTGTACGGTCTCTCTTAGAATTTCCAATGTATGTAGGACAGTGTGGACATGCTGACCAAAGGGGTGATTCGTGTCCCGGTCCGAGTGGGACGGACCGACCGACCGTTTCTCTAAACGGCATGTGATTTAAAACTTAGTAATTGTTTGTTTCTGGAATTTCCCAGACAATGGTAGCTGAAGCAACTTCCCCACCAGATGGTCTGATAAAGATAGTCCGGCCTGCTCCTGGGACTTGCCTGCCTAAGGGCTATGGGTGGATCCCAAACTGAATAAAAGGATGGCCTGAGCACAAGTGGAGTCCATCCTCTTGGGTTGGGCTCTCGCCTGGCCCCCCAATTTCCAAATTATTATCTCGTCTCGTCTCTTTCACTTGTGTGCAGCCCCTCTTCCAGATCCTGAACCCTGAACCACACGGGACGTGGGGGAATACACACATCTACACATCTGACGCCCGAAGGAAGAGAAGGGGGAAAACACACACCAGATTCATGGGAGTCAACTGCTTCCACTAAATGTCTTCAGAGACAGAGACCCTTTGTTCTCTCTGAAGAACCCTGATACAGAGTCTAGGGGGAGAAAGTATTCTTGATCATTTCACAAGTTTCCTTAGTAATGATATTATTCTGGGGCCCATGATATTAGCAAAGTGTAATAATTCCCCCCCTTTATCTGAGGTGTTGCTCTCTTTGGTTTCAGTTTCCCACATCAACGACAGCCTGAAGATTTAAAAGGGAAATTCCAGAAACAAACAATTACTAAGTTTTAAATCACATGCCGTTCAGAGAAACATAATGAAATGCCGCTCTGTCCCACTCAGGACAAGGATCACCCCTTTGGTCAGCATGTCCACACTGTCCTACATACATTGGAAATTCTAAGAGAGACCGTACACAATACTTGTATTACAGTATATCATTACAACTGTTCTTAGTTATGAATTTCTTACTGTGCCCAATTTATAAATGAAACCTTACATATAGATAGGATGTGCATGTATAAAAACAAAAGCATGGTCCATATAGGGTTTGGTGTTGTCTGTGTTCAGGCATCCATGGGGGTTTGGGAACGCATACCCTACAAATAAAGAAGGATGGCTGTACTAAACTAATTGACAGCCTAAGTCAAACTTCTGACAAAATCTAGACTGAGCTGAATGGTATGAAAAAACTAGGCACAAAAGACAAATGTTTACATAAACACATACACACAAAAATCCTTAAAAAAAAAAAAAAAACCTATATGAGTGAAATAGGTTTCAACCCATCCATACATTTTCTAAAGTTTTACCACAATTCAGTATTGGAGAGCACTGAAGAGAAACCCACTCTTATCAGTGCTCTAACCCACACCAAATACGAGCACCACTGTCCTCAGCAGACAAGCCCGCAGGCCATGTGGCCCACACTAGGAACGCCCAGCACACAGAGCACTGGCACAAAGGACAACAAAACAAAATCGAACAGGAGAGCATTCCGTCTATTCTCGAGTCTCAAAGCTGAGCTACACAGCAACCTTCAGAAAAGGCAAACACCTGAAATTCTAGACTTCCACGAGCTCTCCCAGCTAACCCCAGCAACCCCCGCTAATGCCAGTAACACCAGCTACAAGTACAACTCATTTTTCAAGTGTCCTTTCTTACATATTCAGAAACAGAGAACCTGTCTGGAAGAAATGTAAACAAACAGAAATGGGAGCAAATCCAGAATCAGCCATTCAATTGGAGCCCCAGGTGAGTGGGCCCAGGGCTGCCTAGCGCTTAGCAGCAGGCTCAGTATTGGCCAAACAAGTAAACCCACTTCCCGCTTCCCACAGGCTCCTCTGTTACAAAGCAGAGATTCTGGTTATACCCTAGGTCTGGCTGCAGCACTGTATTTTCCAAGATTTGCAAAAATCTATCCAAGGAACCAAGATGCAGGCGCTGGACCCAGTGAGCTCCATGAACTTGACTCCCACAGAAATGACCTCCTCACAGAAGGAAAACCATGTATCTCATCTTGTGGGTGCCCTTTCTGTCCCCTCCTCCTGCCCTCACGTCTACCTTCACTCTGTACCTGAGCCATAGGACACCTACACCACCTTCCAGAAGGAAGTTGCTCCCTCGACCAGAGGGACCAAAACTCCACTAGAGACATGCATAAAGCCTACCTACAAGGGACTCAGGAAAATTGTGACCCCAGGGTCACCTGCAAACTACAGAAAAGAATGAGGACCAGCCCTAGACAAGTGCTGGCTCCCCCCAGGGGAAACAAAACAGCAGAAGGCAGAGGGCTGGGCTGGCCAGAGACTCAGACATGCCTGCTACGCTCGGGGGTGGCTGCCCCTCCTGGTCCCGCGGTCCAGGAACCAGCCTCTTCTCAGGATGAGAGACCTTTCCCAAAGAAACATCCCTCTCCTTATTTGGGGGAGAAGGGGAGTGTCAGGGGAGCGAATGACTGGGAAACATTAGTGCACACTGGCAACTGAAAGGCAACTGAACATCATCCGCACAGCATCCACCCTCATTTGCCAGCATAATCTTAATTGAAAATTAACTATTTTCAAACACAGCTCCACATCCTCACATGTGCAACCCTCTTTCTGTTGCTAGGCCTACCCCCACCCCACAGGTGAGAGAAACAGGTGAGGGCACTGCTCCCCCTCATTGCTCCTCACTCACGACCATGGACTTCGCAAGAAATCCTTTCATTTTAACACTTCTCCTTGGCCTGTGTCGCACTGCCGTCCTCCACGCGTGTCTCTCAGACGGGGCCACGCAGGTATAGGTCACTCCTGAGCTTCCTTCCCCCCGTGCCCATGTGGCACTGCCTTGGCTCCCGATTTCTCTCAGCAGGTATAACGTGAAGCATTCCCCTCCATCTCCTTTTCAATCTGCTGCTTCTGAGTTGAACACTGTCAGGAAGACAACATTCTAGGCTGAACTCCTGACCCCAGAACCGATAAGGTCACCTCACTTGGAAAGGTCATCAGGGTGGGCCCTCACCCTTGTCACCAGCAGCCTTATTCAAAGGGGAAATCTGCAGAGACAAACCTGCAGAGAGGAAACATGATGTGCAGGCACCTACATGCCGAGGACGCTGAGGCCACCAGACACTACAGAGGCCTGGTGGGGACTCCCCTTACAGCCCCCCGCAGGCCCTGATCTTGGGTTCCCAGCCCCCGGCACTGTGGTTCTGGCCCTGGGGCCCTGGCACCAGAAAAGACCCACGTACAACAGCCGCTCCCAGACCCCCACTGGCCCCCCACGTCTCAGTTGTCACCACACCAGCGCCGTGGTGTCTGACCAAGGACCCAAGGATGTGCTTCAACCACACAGCAGTAGCAGAAACTCTTTATTCCAGGTACACTTTCCAGGGCCGGCCCTCTGTGAGCTGGCCGTCCCATCCCGGGGTCGCCAGCAGCACCTCAAGCTCAGGACCGCTGTCCTCGCTCAACAGCTCCTCGCAGTCCTCGCTGAGCTGCTCCTCCTCGTCCCTGAGGCTGGCCTCATCCTCCTCGCTGGATAGGAACTCCAGCTCCTCACTCGGGAGCTCGGCCTGGCCCCAACTACAGCCCTCGCTCAGCTCATCTTCACTGACGCCCTCGAGCTCCTCACTGGAGATCACCTCCAGTGTGTCACTGTCCCCCTGGCTCGGGGCGTGCTCCGCTGGCTGGTCCCCGCCAGGCTGCTCCAGCTCCTCCCTGGGCTCCAGCTCCTCACTGTCCACCTCCTCGAACCCTGGAGAGCAAAGTGACGCTCACTGTACTACCCGGGCACCGGGCTCAGCGACACAATTAGCTTCCTCCAAAGGCTAAGTTCCCAGGCCTACAGGCCGTATTACCCTCCACTAGCCTTTTCATTCACTAGGGCTCATCACAAAGACAAATGCCAGTATGAAAGGAAAATATGCTGACATGAATAGGCTCTGGAAACAGTTTTGCATTTTCAAGTTTGGCCTTGGCTTTCCAACATGAGAATGCAAGCAAATGAATGTCAGACTACACCCAGACAGGTCTCCCAGACAGTGAGTCCTGCCGTGACTTCTCTGTGAGAGCATCAGTTTACTGAGTGCCCTGTAAAAAGAAATGAAGATGGTCCCCGATCAAGTGCTCCTCCTTGGGCCAATTAACGCTCTGGTAGGGCTGTCTCTGTGACCGTGCCTGGGGAGAGCTACAAGTCGGTGCCTCAGAAGTTGGGCTGCACCGCCTGTGCATGCTGGTTTGAGTCAGCCTCCACCTCCTCTCCCGGGAGGACGCCTGCCCTCCAGGAAGGTTCGATGCCAGCAGGACCAGGCCCAAGCCCTCCCCGTCAGTGACCATCCTTGCAGCTTGGTCCTCAGGCACAGAACTGCTTATAGCCTGTCCAACACCCTTCACCCTCCATTCTACCTGGGATGTCTAAGTCACACGTGAGGTCTAATAACTGACAAATAACTTCAGCTTGGAATGTCTTGTAATAGATCTTGAACTACTATTTTGGAAGCGAGTACAGGAGAGAAAAAGTCATGTGAAAATTGAAACAAAAAGATAATGTGCTGCTATAAATGGGCATTACGACAGGGCCGAGTCCCCGGGAGGCGGGTGCCGATAACCATCCATGGCCGTGCTGTCCGCCGCACGTACCGCCAGCAGGCCGCAGCGTCACTCCGAACATGCAGCAGCCGTGCAGCAGCTCCTCCTGCGGGTAAATCCTGACCGCCTGAAAGTGGAAGTCCCCTAGGACACCTATAAGAATGGATTGAAGAGGTGTCACGGCCACCCCACACATGGGGACCCGGCAGTCCTGGCATTAGCATGTGAGTACTGCCTAAGAGTCCAGAATGGCAATGGGACCGGCCACCTCCTAAACTAGGCTGAGACCCACAGAAGAAATTGCCACCAAAATGTCCCCTGTGTCCACAATCTATAACCCGTCTCAATGAAACACACAGGCACATAAAGATTTCTTTATATACACAAATCTCACAGTTTGGAAGATGTAAGTCAGGAGATTAAAACAGCTATGGTGGGTAAAACGGCATGATACTTATTCACATCTAATTATTATCTCTATATCTCCTTTCCCCTAGAAAGAACTGCTCAGAGAAAATCACGTCAATGAGGAAGCTTGGACTGGCCTATCAGACGTTTTCCCAAGGAGAACCCAATCTCCTTGTGATCACACTTCATTACCACAGGCCTCCTCCCTTCCACTCTTTTCTTTAAAAAATCATGAGACATAAAAAATAAAATAAAATCACGAGACACAAATCGTGCTGAAGAAGTCCCAGGCTCATAGGGTCCTTCCTTCTCTGCTGTATCCACCTGGTACACCTGGTGTACCCAAGCCCACGGTGGCAAAAGGTCAGGCCCAGCCCTAACACAGGATGCCACCCAACACTGCCTGCTCCCCAAAACACACCTGCTAAGGTCTGTACTGATACACAGAGGATAATTACATTCACCTACAGCAGGAGTGGGGAACATCGGGCCCGCAGGCCACATAAAACCCGCCTAATCATTTGGTGTGGCCCTGCCAAGGCATTAGGGGTGAGTTGATTAAATATTTGACAAAATAGAGCAGGCTATTTATTTGTTACGAGGATAATTCTGTATGGCCTGAGAATGATGTTATAAATATTAATGGCCCTGGGCAGAAACAAGGTTCCCCACCCTTGGCTCACAGGGAGGCAGTCCAAGCCACATTTGATAGTTAAGGTAGCAGTAACTACAGCAAGTCTTCAAAAGAACCACACAGTGGGCCCCACCTCCGAACATTCCTCTGCTTTGCTTTCACTGCTCCATTTGTCAATCAAAAGGCTCCTAAGTAAACGTTTCTACAGACATCACTTAAGCTACCTTCTTACAAGCAGCCACATCACAGCAAAACAAGGAAGTCTCTGTGAATCCCCATCGGCCCTGCACCTACCAGCCTCAGCAGCGAGTGGCTCCAGGGCAGGCAGGGGCTGTTCGGTCCCATCAAGCAGGCTCCAGGAAGAACGGGGTTCACACAGGATGTGCTTCCCCCTCAATGAGCCAAAAGAAAATGACAGTGGAGGAAGTGTGCCCTGCCCCCCGGTCACCTAGCCAGCGCTCCACCACACTGGCTAACAAGTGTCCCCAGCACCACCTGGGTCTCAGACACTCCTGGACACAGAGGTGATGGGACAAGCCACCCTCTGGCTCTGAAACAGCGGGAACAGCCCGGCTCCTCTAGAAACACCATCCTCTGGACCAAGGTCGCTGTGCAGTCCTGACTCACCACCACACACCCTACACACCACACTGAAAACACGAGCAAGCAGAGATCAAAGGTCTTCCTTCCACACTGGGCGCTGTGACTCGGGTTTCCATCAGAACCACACTCAGGAGTTCAGTTCCCACGAACAGGAGAGCATTTCCAAGCCCGGGCACCTGCGCACAGACCACTGTCTAATTCAGGCGGCAAAAGGAAGTGAATTATGAAAGAATACATAAAAACCTTCGTTACGCTAACGTGCAAGGTAAAAATTCAGAAAAATCCCCGAAAAGAGGAAAGAGACCATTAGAATTCCTAAATGACAAGTTAGATGACAAGATACAACAGTGGTAAACAGAAAAGGCACCACCAGTCCTCCTGTGAGTCATGGTGACACCAAGTAGACAGCAACCCTGACAATAAACTTACCAAAGAAGTCGAATGAAAACGGGTCCCTTCCACCAAAAAATTCCCTGAACACATCATCTGGGTTCCGGAATGTGAAGCCGAACTCGAACGGGTTGTCGAAGTTCATTCCACCTGCACAAGCACAGCACACTCGCTTATCAGTTCTTGTTCGGGGCAATCACTTGTCCACAGAACATTCAAAAACATAGCCCCGCCCTGACTCGGTGACATGTGTTTGGACTTCAGCGTTCCAGAAGGTCCCATCAGCAGTGTGCCTGCCCTTACTTTTCCACCATCTCTCAATGTGTCATCAGCACATTCTCTCTCACCAGGTTTATTTTTTGTTGGGAACTTCATGTAAACCAAGTGTGTCCACATTTACTCTCAACCTTTCTAGGGTTGGTTTGGAGCCTCAATTTCCAAATGTACACCACAGAAGATTACAGAAACTTTTCATCTAAAATACACCTGTCTAGCGCTAGCCAGGTGGCTGTGTCGGCTGGAGCATTCTCTCATACACCAAAAGATAACAAGCTGATTCCCAGTCAGGGCGCATGCCCAGGTTCTGGGTTTGATCCCTGGTTGTAGCATGTAAAAGAGGCAACCAATCGATGTTCTTCTTTCTCTCAGGTGAGAATAAAAAAATAAAAATACACCTGTCTAGCCTTACCACCAAAGCTAGTGATTTTGGTTTTCCAGTAGATCTATTTTTAATCCCTAAGGATATTTTGACGTAAAGCAGGTAATGATGTGGGTGTACAAACTCACAATATATTATTTCATGTCTGGTCTAACAAAAGCCTCCCAATAGGCTATGTAAACGCTGTCAATATGTCCTTCCACTCCCACTCAGCCCAGGGGGCGTCATCTGTACTTATTGAAACCTGACTCTTTCCCAGCGAGCTAACAAATTCCAAACCTTTTGTTGCCAGAAAGAAAAATCAACATTTACATACCTCCACCTCCACCTCCACCATTCAATCCTTCTTTGCCGTATCTGTCATAGATGTCCCGTTTTTTAGCTGTAAATTTAAAAAGAAAAGTCAATAAAACCAAGTTCCCGTCCCATCCAAGTCCAATAGATAAAGTTTTCCAAGTTCCAAGTCAAAAAACAACACAGTTCTGTGTTCACTATTAGTGATAAGGATTTGGGACCAGCTTACTTTAAATGACAAGGGGGATACAGGGAAAAAATCTAAGTACATCTCTCCATACTCAGGAAACTAATAATTGTGAAGTTTAAAGCGTGATTATAAACATTAAATATTTCCCTTTACCACCCAGAAAGACCACATGTGATACATTATATCATATCACCAAGTTACAAAATTATTCCTAGAAGTGATGGTAGGAACTGAAAGCAAGAAAAAGAATCTGCCCTGACCTACAACGCAGCCAAGGCTTTCATGACATGCTTCTTTGCTGTACTCATTACCTTCTAGAATGAAAAGAATGACAATGTAGCCCTATTTACACAGCAACCCTGTAGGTTCTTCTAATACACCACCACGTGTTCTCCAAAATGGTGCAGTGAAATGCAGGGCTGTGGGGAAACCAGGCACAGGAGCAAACCACTCCCAGCCAGGTTTGGGAACCAGAGTCCTGGTAAGAACAATAACTGTACCTGTGAAGATGACTCCCAGCAGCCTGGCTGGGGTTCAAGGCTGCATAAGAGACCATGAAAACTGTACACTCCATAAAAAAAAAAAGGGAGCAACAAGCCCGGCTGATGTGGATCAGTCGCTGAGCCTCGACCCATGCACCAAGAGGTCGCCGGTTCAAGTCCCAGTCAGAGCACATACCTAGGTTGCATGCTCGATCCCTGGTAGGGGCCATGCAGGAGGCAGCCAATCAATGTTACTCATCTGTGTTTTTCTCTCTCCCTTCCTCTGTCTCTAAAAGTCAATTTGCGGGGGGTGGTTGTTAATTTTTTTGTTATTGATTTCAGAGAAGAGGGGGAGAGAGAGACGGCAAGGGGGGGGGGGGGGGGGCATCAATGATGAGGGAATTGGGGATCAATGCCACAACTGGGCATGTGCCCTTGACCGGAATCAAACCCGGGACCCTCCAGTCTGCAGGCCCACACTCTATCCACTGAGCCAAACCAACTAGGGCTAAAAATCAATTGTTTAAAGAAAGAAGCATTAAAAAAAATAAATAAATAAATAAATAAATAAATAAAGAGGCCCGGCTGGTGTGGCTCAATAGTTAAACGACAGGGCACATGCCTGAGTTGTAGGGTCGGTCTGTTTCTGCCTCTCTCTCCCTTTCCCTTCCTCTCTGAGAAATAAAAAGAGGGCAACCAAGTTTTTACGGGGGTTTAAAGATTCTCCTTCTGCGAATTTCGAGTTTGAGCTCAATACTCACTGTCTAATGTTCCTGGCCTAGGAAACCCACAAGTCTGAGAGGTCTGGGTTAGCACACAAATGAGATACAGGTCTCCTGTGTTCATGTTAGTCCAGCTCAAAAGCTGGACCATCAGTTTAAGACCTTAATGCTGCATTATAAGATGACTGACAGGCATCCGTGTTCTTGTGCTTTCATAAGTAACAGAAGTTACTTGTGAAATTAGATGCCTGGGCCTTCCTTTAAATAAAGAAGGGAGGCACTAATGGATACAACAAAGTGCTCCCATGTCAGTAACTGCTGACATAGTTGATGGTAAAATGGGGTTTGTTCCAAAATAAAAAATGACTTTCAATAGTGTCCCTGACCTATGCAGACACGTGGAGCAGGCATCCACCCCGTGGTCAGTGAATCAGCCTCTACCCTTTCAAATGCCTCCACCTTGACTCACACTAGGTTATCTAGTATTGCTTCCTGGCAAGGTTGACCAGTGGTTTTCTGGCTTCCTTATAGAGCTCCACTACCCCAGAACCCAGACACATCTCCTCTCCAAGAACTGTGGATTGGATTTGGTTAAGCTTTAGCATGACTCATGAAACTAGGCGAATGGACCTGAACTCCATTAGCACTCAATACCTATGCTCTCGACCGACCGGGGTCCAACCTTATGAGGAAAGTCAAACGTCGTCTTCTTGGGCACCCACTGCCCAGTGGTCTCGCCCTGGGGTCACTTACCATCGGAGAGCACCTCGTACGCCTCGGCTACTTGTTTGAATTTCCTCTCCGCCTCTTCTTTATTCTCAGGATTTTTATCTGGGTGCCACTTCAACGCCAGTTTCCGATACCTTCAAAAGAGTAAAAAGGTATTGATCACAACCAAAGTCCAAAAATCCAATAGGCTCTGAAACAGAATGAGACAAGAAAATGGCTTCAGAGCTGCAAACTCCCCTTTTCATTCAGAACCAAGTTAATTAGCTCTAAAACCCAGAGAACGTAATACACACTATCTCTATCGGTCGAAAAGTGTTAACTGTGTGAGGACAAAGTGTGCACAGCGTGGGCTCAGATGTGAGGCTGAGAAGAGCATGTGTGAAAGGCAGCCCTGCTCACTGAGCACTAAGAGGCTGCCGCATGACTGTCCTCCTGCCCTCACATTCTCGTTCCTCACAGGGAGGCCATCTCAGCCACAGCAGTCATGTAGTCCACGTCTTCCTCAAAGCCATCCCATTCTGAAGGCGAGCCTATGGCCAAGGTCACACAGTTCCAAGGGGTCAAGTAACATGAAAATCATGCGCTTTTTAAATTTTAAAATATCTTGCCCTGGCAGGTGTTCCCAATGGTTAGAGCACATCAGCCTGCAGATGGAAAGGTCAAGGGTTTAATTCCAATCAAGGGCATGTACCTGGATTGCAGGTTGATCCCTGGCCTCAGTCAGGGCATGTGCCGAGGCAACCAATCGATGTCTCTCTCTCACATGGATGCTTCTCTTCCTCCCTCCTTTCCTCCCTCCCTCACTCTCCACTCTCTCTAAAAATCAATGGAAAAAAATATCCGCAGGTGAGGATTAACAAAACAAACAAATCCTAACGAATACTAGCTAAACTGTAAGTAGCATATACTTAGTATGAGGACATTAAATGGGGAGGGAGCATGCCCTTTAAAATCTAAGACTAGAACAAGAACCTGGTAATCCTCTTAACATGTGGCAAGTTATTAACATGAGGCTTTATTTTCACATCACCGTGGATCTGATCATGGAGAAGCAGACCCATCCCTTTAAAGGGCTTCAACCCTCCGTAAGAAATGACAGAGCACACGGAGAACTGCAGAGAAGAGCCGAGTCAGCCGTGTGCGGATGAGAAAATGCACCCACGCAGGTGGGCTCGACTGCATGTCGAGTCAAGGCCTACGGAGTGTCCAGTGTCCTATGTTTCCACTCGGATTTCAGGCTTCCCCACCTGGGCTTGAGCAGCAGGGCGGGGCCACCACGAGGAGGGCCTGTGAGCACACACAGTACTGTGGATTTTCTCAGGGGGGGAACAGCCACATACCTGTAAGCCTCACACAGAAGTTTTCCCAGTTGTCTCACATGAACGAGGATGAGTCCACAGAATGGACTGTCCTAAGAACATGTACCACCCATGGCTGCAATTTTCCTCATTAAAAATAAATGAGGCTAGCCCCAGACAATTTGGCTCAGTGGACAGAGCGTCAGCCTGCGGACTGAGGGGTCCCAGGTTGATTCCAGTCAAGGGCACATGTCAGGTTGTGGGCTCAATCTCCAGTAGGGGGTGTGCAGGAGGCAGCCCATCAATGATTCTCTTTCTCATCATTGATGTTTCTCTCTCTCTCTCCCTCTCCCTTCCTCTCTGAAATCAATAAAAATATATTAAAATAAATATGGCTAAATCAAGTCTGTCAATATTTATTCATTCAACTGCATAGCACAAAATGGGAACATCTTGTTCCTTTTAAAAGTACTAGCATTTTCTAAATTTGTATCTCTGTCACCCTGGGACCCTGACGTCCCACGCTCATAGGCAACTGAGCCTTTTATGTTAACATCTAATGATACCCTGGCAGGGGACTCAGTTGGTTAGAGCTTCGGCCTGATATGCCAAGATTGTGGGTTCCTCAGGACACATACAAGTAGCAACCAATGAAGGCATAAGTGGAACAACAAATCGATGTTTACCTCTCTCTCTCTCTCAAGAAAAAAAAAAATCAGGAGCATTTTTCTCAATCCCTTAAGATTTTGCTTCCCAATAATCATTGTCAGTTTCGCTCAAATTAGCTCACAAAAAATATCAAAAACAACAACAAAACTTCTAATGAATCAATTAGATCCAGGTCACGGTCAGAGGTGCAGGCTGTGGTCCCCAACAATGGGGATTTTCAGACGACCCCACAGGATGCTTGTGGCACCACACTCCCCGAGTGCCAAGTCAACTCCATTTCAAAGTCCAATGCCAGGCTCTCGGGATTATCTCACATCCTCAGGAAGCTTCTGGCCCACTTCCAGCAGAAACAGAATCCACTGCCCCAAGGGAAGGAAGAGAAAAAAAAACCATGCGACCTAATCCCACCCTGACCCCCAATCTGGGCATGCAAACAAAGACTGTTATACTACACTGAATGCCGTTTTTATAGGCAATACAGAGTTATACTGTCCAACCGCACAGACGATTTCAGAAAGACAATTACTTACGCCTTTTTAATGTCCTCGGCGGAGGCATGTCTCTGCACGCCTAGAACTTCATAGTAATCCACCATGTTTTACAGGCTGTTGGAACGAGTCCTGCTATTAGAAATCCAGGGTGAGTGACATCAGAGCAAGGAAGAGCGATTTCCCAACTTTTTTACCTCGTGGCACATAAACAAATTACTAAAATTCTGCAGCACACCAAAACATATTTTTTGCCAACCTGACAAAAAAAATAGGTGTAACTTTGATTCATTCACACTGGACGGCTATACAGTGTTGGCTGCTGACATGTTTTTATTTGACAATCTAAGGAAAAAGAGGTGAGTGCCCCTGACTAAAGAGTCTGGTGTTGCATTTCTAAAAGTTTTTGCAGCACACCAGTTGAAAATCACCAACCTAAACGAAATAAAACAGGTGATTCGTCAGAGACATGTTGCCCACCTGAGCAGCAGCTGACAGGCCCCTGGTGAGCATCCTGCTTTCTCACCTCAACATACTCAGAAGCTTGTTGCCTCATTGTGTCCTGTGTCAGGCACTGGGCAGCACACTGGGGCCACCAGGAAGAAGAGTGTCCCGCCCAGAAGATCCACAGCATGGAACCACACACCTTGGCCTCCCCACATCCCGGGAGGGAAAAGGGGGCCAGCTTTAAGGGCCATCAGTGTGAACAACTAACGTGAAATTCAGAAAAGAATGTATAACCTCAAATACACTAATGAATGTTCCAAATATTAAATGGTTAAGAAACTCAGTAACAGAACAGACTATAAATTTGCCATTTATAATACTAAAATATGGCCCTCGCTGGTCTGGCTCAGTGGAGAGTGTTGGCCTGCGAACTGAAGGGTCCGGGTTTGATTCTGGTCAAGGGCACATGCCCGGGTTGCAGGCTCGATCCCCAGAAGGGGGTGTGCTGGAGGCAGCCAATCAATGGTTCTCTCTCATCACTGATGTTTCTCTCTCTTCCTCTCCCTTCATCTCTGAAATCAATAAAAATGTATTTTTTAAAAACAGAATAGTAAAATATGTATTTCTAAAGTAGAGTCCAAGGTTGTTCACTGTAGTTTTTTCCATTTTTTTAATATGTTCAACATAAGATATTAGGGAAACTGTTTTAAATGCAATCAGTTAAGAGATATGGAGTGAGTCAACAATTATAAAAGTTTTTCTCACTGGTAGTTAAATCATTCAAAGCACAGTGGTCAGCAGTGAGAACGTTAAGTTCAACCTGGAAATGACTACCCACACAAGAGGTAGCCAGTTCTTATGACCAGAGGCACAGCAAACTGAAATCTTCAGGAACTAAAAACATGGCCATCAGCCACAATACTGCAACAGCAGCCAGAAAGCAGCAGAAAACCAGCATCCCTTCAGCTCTGCTCCAAGGACTAAGGATACACTTGGCTACGTTCACTTGGAGCTGTTGTTGCCGCAGGTCTGCGGGCCGTCTTAACAGTGACAGACAGGGAATGATGCCAGCCCACTGTCACAACAGGAGAGAGACCTCTGCACAAACCTCCCACTTCCTAAGCTGGACCATCACCTGAGCCACATGTGGTCAGAGATTATCTGGTGTGACAGAGGCCATGCTTAGGTATTTTTGCTACCATTTCAAAGCCCAGACCCAGGTTCTCTAAGTCCCAATGGTTCCCATATCTACACTAAAAGAGAAGCATGCAAACTGGTGTCACTCTGCTACGCCCACAAGCCAATCAGGATGCGTATGCACATTAACCCAACAAAGACAGCGGTTAATTTGCATATGCAGGCGCAGAGCGAAGCCTGAAGGCTCTGGCCTGAGTGAAGACTGAAGACTGAAGAGGCTTGGCTTCTCCACTGCAGCCGGAGCGAAGGCCTGGGTCCCGGGTGCTGGTGCCGGCAGCCAGGGGAAGGAAGGCCTATTGCACGAATCTCTTCGTGTGACAGGCCTCTAGTATTTGTAATAAGCACGATGTCTGTGCAAATGATTATGGTCTATGGCAGCCAGATCCTCAAGGCAGTTGGTAGAGCCATGGGAAGATGGGCAGAACTCAGAAAGCCTTGCGTAACAGGTGGTGAGTACCTGATTGCTCAATCACCAACCAACCCCCTTGGGAGATTCCTGCCCCAGGGGACTCCTGTGAATATGGTCAATTGGACACAGGCAGCCTCCCCAAGGCTGGTGTTATTCTTCTTTCTAAACGAAAACCACTCCATGAAGAAAATTCAAGTGAACTCAGTAAGACCTATTGTCTGGTGAAGAGTCCAAAATCGCACCCTGCTACCCTTTTTGCCAATGCTGACCCTTCTCTATGGCCTTGTCCAACCCTGGCCAGCTCCCACAACACCTGAAGCATCCTCTTATTTAAAGTCAAGAGCCAGCCTCCCCCATTAGCATCCAAGAGACATTTTCGGGGCTTGTTTTGTGTGACTTTCCAAAACCCTGAACACACTGGGATTCTGGTCGAGGCAGTCTGGTCTGCCTTTCCTGCCAGCTCGCTTCCCTCAAAAAGGCCTGCTGGGAAAGCTCGGGCACTCCATTATTCAAATAGCATTTATTTAGCAACTAGAGGCCCGGAGCACAAAA
>NW_005355204.1:731899-737920 GCF_000412655.1 Myotis brandtii | reverse complement strand
GATGGCTGTTTTCAGGCTGGCCACACCCCCTTCAGGGTGGGGGTCCCCACTGGGCTGCCTGGCCAGTCTGGGTGAGGGGCTGAGGGCCATTTTCAGGCTGGCCTGCGACTGAAGCTCCCAGCCTCTTTTTTTCTTATTCTGGGATTTGTTTACCTTCTATAATTGAAACTCTGTTGCCTTCACTGGCGCTCCCAGCTCCCAGCTCTGAGGCCACAACTGGCTGAAAGCAGGTATCTGGGGTTTGTTTAGCTTCTATAATTGAAACTTTGTTGCTTTTGGAGCTGTTGCTTTCGGAGCTTAGAGCCGGGCCACGGCAGGCGGGGAACCTTGGCTTCCTCCATCACTGGAGCAAGCAAGCCTCCTGCTCACTTCAGCTGCGTGGCTGCTGGCCGCCATCTTTGTTGGCAGTTAATTTGCATATCTCGCTGATTAGCCAATGGGAAGCGTAGCGGAGGTACGGTTAATTACCCTTTTTGTCTTTTATTAGATAGGCTGGTTCCCCAACTGTATGTCCAATCCTGCATCTCTCTTGGGCACATCACATTAATAGAGACAGCTACTTGACTTAGCCATCTGGACATCGGACAGAAATCTCAAATAGAACATGACTAAACCTAACTGTCGACCGCCCCCCAACAGGTCCCACCTGGTCATTCTCTAGCAAATTCTACCTTGAGCTTCCAAGCTGCATGACTAGAAATATCACCAGCACCACTGCTACACCTCCATATACAAAGTGAATTAATTCAGCTTTGTCTAGTGTCCAGCAAACTATCTCAAACACCTACCCTTTCCTCCATCTTCAATGGCACCAGCATCACCACCCTGACACACTGCAGGTGCCGGCTGTTTAAGCGCACCCGCCCCTCTCAGTGGAGGTGAGCTGCTCAGATAATAAGCAGACGCATCACCCACAGCACTGGACAAACCAGCTGCCCTGCGAGTGCAGGACTCCGGTGCTCCCTGCTGCAAGACAGTGTGCACCTGAATGTCTCTCCCTTTGACTGGACATGTTACCTGCACATGTTACCTCTGGGGCAGAAGAGATACAAGAAGAGTCTAGGACATGGGTCAGGCAAGGCAAGAAGCTACAAAAATTACAGGCCTGGTCAAGAGACACAAGGAATGACTGAGGAAGTGTACCAGCATGGAAGTGACTAAGAATAGACTACTAAATGCCATCTGGCTCCTAGAGCAGGAAAAGGTCATTCATGAACACTTGATGGGATGTGAATACAGTCTGTAGTCAACAATCCAGTAGCGATGCTAATTTCTCACATAAGCTGATGCTAATTTCTCACATAAGCTCACATAAGGAAAGCTGGGTGAAAAAGCACACAGGAAAACCCTTGTACCATCCTTACAACTCCTCTGTAAATCTAAGATATTTCAAAGTGAAAAATTAAAAATAAGTCAAAACAAACAAGTACAGCCATGTCAAAAGGACATGGGGCCCTGAGGGTGTGTCTCGGTTGAGTGTTGACCTATGAACCAGGAGGTCCAGGTTTGATTCCTGGTCAGGGCACATGCCCAGGTTGTGGGCTTGGTCCCCAGTGTGGGGCATGCAGGAGGCAGCCGATGTTTCTATCTTTCTCTCCCTCTCCCTTCTCTGAAATCAATAAAAAATATATTTTAAAAAAAGAGTAAGTGAATGAAAATAACAACTTTCACCCTGGCAGGTGTTGTTTAGTGGTTAGAGCATTGGCCTGAGTATCGAAGCATCTCGGGTTTGATTCCTGGGTCAGGGCTTGTGCGGGAAGCAACCAGTCTCTCACATCAATGTCTGACCCTCCTTCCATCCCTCCCTCCTCCTTCCTTCCTCTCTCTGAAAAGCAATGGAAAAAATACCCTCAGTTGAGGATAACAAAAAACTAAAATCTTTTTTTATTCCTAAATGATCAGCAGGTAACACTTCACGCAAATAATAACAATTATTCGATTATATAGGTTTGTGTGCGTCCATCTGCTTGTGTGTAAGTGAAATGAATGACAATGACAGGCAGGGAGGGAGGAATTAGGAATATCTACTTTTAGAAGATACTTTGAAGGAAGCTAGTGTTCCGTCCATGTACACTCCATTGGTGCAAACTGACAACCACGTACAAGTTTAAGGAGTCCATTTCATTGTGCTGTTTCACGTCATAGTGCTTCACAGATGTGTATTTTGTAAGCTAAAAGCAAGACCCTCCACCAGCAGAAAGATTACGCTCCCTTTACTGTGGTGGTCACCTTACTGATAACCCTGATATCTCAGGGTCTGCCTGTGTAACAAATGTTAAGGACAAAAAATAAAATCATATAAAATGTTCAGTTAAAGCCCAAAAGGCAGAAAAAAGGTGTAAGACAAAAATAGCAACAAAGAACAAGGGCAACAGGTAATAACAGTATGGGAGCAATTAACCCAACTACGCAATCTTTACTTCCTATGCCAATGGTCTGAAGCCTCCTAACCACAGCTCCTGTGCTAGCCACACCCAACAGGATCTCCTATACTCTGTGTGACATCCACGTCACCCCACTCATGCAGCTGACCACATCAGAAACCTAGGCATTGCTAAGATCTGCCCTTCCCCGCAACCTCCATAACCAATTACCTGTTAATCACCAGCTTCCCGTGCCCTGGTTTAGACCCTCACATCTGTCAGCCACACCATGCCAAACAACTCAACACCACACATTAGGCAAGTCAGTTATTCAAACCCTCCAACAATTCCCTACAGTTTAGTAGGTTTTACCAATTTCTGGTCTGATTCTTCCTCTACATGCTTATCTCCTTTACTATTTTTTACATTTTAAAAAATTGATTTGTTAATGGGCACACTGTAAGACCCACAAAAGTCACAAATTACAAATACTAGTTATTTTTACTGCAACAATGTGGATTAAAATAAACTTCCTTAGGGTGCTCCCAAAACTACTACATATTGCACCTTCCAAGGACAGACTGACTCTTCTGCAGAGAATCAACACCCCACTCCTCCCACACCTTCCTGAGTGTAAAAGGATTCCACCACCTGCAGACTCCACACAAGGCAATGCTCTGATCCTCATCCTGCCTGGAATGCCTCCCCAAGCACCGTGTACCTTTCCTTATGTGGACTCTATCTTATAAATGCCTCCATTATAACAGTCATACTTCATCACACATGACACTGGAGTTTTTTAAATGTTTTTAGCACAGCTGGTGTGACTCAGTGGTTGAGCATCAACCTATGAACCAGGAGGTCACAGTTCAATTCCAGGTCAGGGCACATGCTGGGGGTGTGGGCTCGATCTCTAGTAGGGGGCGTGCAGGAAGCAGCCGATCAATGATTCTCATTGTTTTTTCTCTCTCATTCTCTCTCTCTTCCTTCCTCTCTGAAATCAATAAAAATATATATTTTTTAAAGGCCCATCTGTGCATCAATGGCCATTTAGGTGTATGCTGTACTCAGCACCGTAACAGTGGTGCACGAAGACTTTATAGGCCTTAAGTCTTCCAAAGGTTTTCCTCTTTAGAAGGCTTTAGCAAATTTATGAATATTCGGGTTGAACTGTTCTTGCTGTCTATCACCATAACCATTATTCACTCCCTTAGTCAATAATTCTCTTTTAGGACTTCTATGGAAACCATCACTACCTACTGGCCTGGGGGTCAATTCTTTGGTCACTATCTGAAACGTGCTTTAAAGTCATTCTGTCCATGTTTTCTGTTCAGTCATAAAGATACTACACAACTTGAATCAGTGAAATAATGAACTTAACTGGAGTCATTTAAATTAGTATTGCTCCTATTTTTTCAACTTTTGGTAGAGCAGGAAAAGTTGACTTTGGTAAATAAATAACATATGAAACAAAAAATACACAAAAATATAATTGTGCGACATTAAAGGTATTAGCTGAACTCTTGTAGCAATCATGCTGTGGTATACAATGTATCAACCAACATGCTGTGCACCTCCAGCCTCCAGTGTTGCATGTCAAGTATACTTAAATAGAAAAACAAAGAATGTAAGATTAAGTTATCAAAATTAAAAATACATATATACACTCAAAAAAAAAAATGTGAGAGTAGAGACGAGATAATTGGGGACTGGAAAGTAGGTACTAGACCAGTGATGGCGAACCTATGACACACGTGTCAGAGGTGACACGCGAACTCATTTTTTTGGTTGATTTTTCTTTGTTAAATGGCATTTAAATATATAAAATAAATATCAAAAATGTAAGTCTTTGTTTTACTATGGTTGCAAATATCAAAAAATTTCTGTATGTTACACGGCACCAGAGTTAGGTTAGGGTTTTTCAAAATGCTGACACACCGAGCTCAAAAGATTCGCCATCACTGTACTAGACCAATACACCCAACTTACACTGCAGAAGCCATTGAATGGCTTAGGAATTGGCAGGGCAATTTCAGAAAATAAAGACCACAATTTCCCCCTTTAAAATGACAAATATTCCATGGGGCAGAGGGCATAGTGAATGTTCGTGTCCTGACATGGCTAATACTTGAGCCCTTACTATGTCGCCGTGTCGAGTACCAGCCTGAGCACTGAGTGAACACTGCTGTCTGTCCTGCTTTCTCCCTGGAGAAACGGGAACCCTGAGGCCCAGGCGCGAGATATCAGGTCTAGCATTACAACAGTGGGGAGCAAGGAGCCCAGACAGACAGACTGACCTAGGCACTCCAGTGCAAGCTGCCCTCTTCATCACTATAGGTAAGCTGTAGAAATTTATGCATCAAAAATGTAAACATAGCCCTGGCTCACTTGATTGGGCATCATCTCATGCACCCAAAGGTTGCGGGTTCCACTCCCAGGTCAGTCAGGGCACATGTGAGTTCAATCCCGGGCAGGGGGCATTGAACTGCTCACATTCATATTTCTCTCCTCTCCCCCTTCACCCCTGTCTCCCTTCCTCTCTCTAAAAATCAACTTTTTAAAATGTACACATCACTTTTTTTAAAAGACATTGCCTACCTGTGGTCTGAAGATTGCACTAATTCCCATTCTGGCCAGTACTGTTAGCCTCAAATTCCTGGCCCTCAGAAACCATTACTGACCTGGGCCTGATCTGACTGTCCTACAATTCCTCATGTTCAAGTGCTTCCTGCAAACTGCTTGCTGATCGTGGTCCATTTTCCATCTAGCTGTTGGCCTTTCTGAATTTTTTTTTTTTAACCAAACTTTACAAAGACTTTGTTGGGACCAATGGAAGCCAAGCATTAACTGTGTCTACTCATCAGCCTTTGACATAGGATGCCCACTGGACGTCATATGTTGCTAGGGCCAGAAAAGAGTGTTAAGTCAATATACTGCTTCTACCGACATTACGGAGAGCAACTCAGGGCTCTGTAAGGGCTCAAGGCCAGCACAGAGCAGGCCCACAATCTGCTAGGGTGAGTGCTGTGAGCCTGGGCTCAGAGAACACAGGAGCCCGTACAAGCACAACCTAATCAGCAGTCTACCGATTAGTAATGCTCATGAACTTGTGTAAAGGAGGGTTCCTAGGCCATTTGAAAAAAGGCTCTTTCACCCATTAACATGTTAGCCTATGCATTTGCATTTGAAACAAGCACCTTGCAGTCACTTGGAAAGCAAGATAAATTTTCAGTAACCAAGCCCAATTAGCAAAGCAGTAAAATGTGACTGCACACCAGTAACTGCTAGATTCTACAAACCCTAATCTAGTTTCCCCTCCAGGAGATGCCCACAGCCATTCAGTCCCCACAATGAGCATGGACTGGTTTTCCCTTGATTTCTATTTCAGCCTCAGACTGCGGGAGCAGAGAAGTCTGTCCTCATAGCAGAGCTGACTCACCAAGCAGGAAGCGCTTCTCTTCCCAATCTGCTAGTCAACAACCACCCCTCTAACTCTTAGGGTCCACCCCTGCCCATTCAACACTCACATTCTCCAAATAGGTATCTACACTAATAAAAGAGAAACATGGTAATTGGCGTAAGACCGCTACCCTTTTCATTGGCTAATCAGTGAGTATATGCAAATTAACTGTCAGCCAAGATGGCAGCCGGCAGCCAG
>NW_005355204.1:724427-730673 GCF_000412655.1 Myotis brandtii | reverse complement strand
GGGGGGGACAGGCGGGGCTGAGGGCCCCCCCCCCCCAGTGCACAAATTTTTGTGCACCGGGCCTCTAGTGTATATATAAAAGGCTAATATACAAATTTTCCCTGGGGGAGTTCGACCAGGAGACTGGATCGCTAGGTGTGCACTGACCAATGGGGGGGCGGGAGGGGAGGGCAGCTCGGAATAAAGGAAGGCCCTATTCACCAGCCAGGCCCAGGGACCCTACCCGTGCACAAATTTTGTGCACCGGGCCTCTAGTCACAAATATGATGATGAGCCAGGGTGCACACACAGTACCTAAGACGTTCTGTCAGGGGAAGGCTGGAGTGCACACACCCACTTCCCTCCTGGTGCCTGCACTGTAGGTGTGGACCATGGCATCAACGCCTGGCATAGAAGTGCTGAGTCCCAGAGCTCTATCAGCTGGCATACTTCCTCTACAGGTGAATTAAATTGCTATCACTTACATTTAAATGCTTTATCACTAGAGTTCTTGAAGGTAGAATTCTGTGTAAAATAAGTCTAGGTCACCAAGAAAAAAAAAGTGCCTAGATCCCCCACAAAACCGCCATCACTAACTTCTATTCCTGTGTTATCACTGAAGTACTAGAAAAGCACTGTACAGAATCCCTAACCTCTTGGTTACCTTCATGCCTCCCATGTTTTGTTGTGTTTTTTTAAAATATATTTTTATTGATTTCAGAGAGGAAAGAAGAGAAAGAGGTAGAAACATCAATGATGAGAATCATCAGGGGGCTGCCTCCTGCACACCCCACACTGGGGATCAAACGCCAAACCTGACTGTACCCTGACCAGGATTCGAACCATGACCTCCAGGTTCATGTTGATGCTCAACCACTGAGCCACAACAGACAGTCCGTGGTCGTGTCAGTCTCTTCCCCTCCCCCCCCCCAATGTTCTTAATGAAACAAAAAAAAACAATATGTGCCCAACACGATTGTTACTAATATACCACTCTAGGTGGCCTGGCAGAGTCCCTGAACTCCTCAGACGCAGTGTGGGGACTTAGACACCTCCTGAGGCCTTCTGCTACTCTATCTTGGTCATTCACACAAATAAGGTGTTACTGAACAAAAGTGACCATATCTTTCCACCCTCAAGACCTTTCTCAAATCTCTCCTTGAATCAAAGAAACCTTACTCTGCTTGCAAAAACACCAACTCCTTACTCCTTTCCAGTCGTGAGACTCCACTTTGAAACTGGAGGTGAAGCAGGGGAAAGGGTCCTTCCTTCTTCCAGAAAGCCTTTCACTATTACCCACCTACAGGTTTTTACTCATTGTATCTTGTTGTAAGTAATAATTCAAAAGGTCCTATGTCCACTGGACACAGTCCCTATCTTTAGCTTAAAAATGGCAAATCAAATACATATTACTGCTATTAACCCAGAAAATAGGCAATTTTAAATAAAATATTTTTTAAATATTTAATTCGTGTTGTGGCATCAAACTAATTGGTTACAATACTACTGGAATGGAAGCAGACAAGAAGTTTAAAAGAAACTGGCAAAGCTGGAGCAGCTTCCAGGCGTCCTTCATTTCTGAGGACTTCCTAGAACAAGTCCACAGATGGGAGAAACAAACAGCCCATCCACTTAAATATTTTGTTCTTAACCTCATATCCCCTAGAGCAGCGGTTCTCAATCTGTGGGTCGAGACCCCTTTGGGGGTCGAACGACCCTTTCACAGGGGTCGCCTAAGACCATCAGAAAACACATATATAATTATATATTGTTTTTGTGATCAATCACTATGCTTTAATTATGTTCAATTTGTAACAATGAAATTGGGGATCATCACAACATGAGGAACTGTATTAAAGGGTTGCGGCATTAGGAAGGTTGAGAACCACTGCCCTAGAGCTTTCCTAAAACACACAAAGGCAAGTTTTTCCTCTATGACTCAAGATGGACACCACTGTCACCTATTAGATTCCTTCCATTAAAATAAAATAGAACACACTGGCCAACACTGTCCCTAGTACTTGTGAACTTAAACTGTACGCTATGTGTATACTTTTCAACTTTCCTAAACTCTGGATCCCACAATTAACTGCAGAACAAGAATCAATGCAAACAAAGCAGAAGGATCCAATTCAACCAGTACTTTCTGAGCACTCTGGCAGGGACAATGCTACAGGCACAAAGGAACACATCAAGGCCTACCCTGAGGAATGCACAGGGTTGCCCAGCACCCGCACACAAACACAGGCAAACTCTAAATGCCTCTGGGGGAAAGGTAGGGTGAGAATTTTAAAGGGCACAAAACCACATTCTTCCTTAAGGAAATCACTCTTCCAAAGACAACTGACACTTGCAACTGAGCCTGAGCCTAGATATGGACAATCTAGGTGCCCACCCAGAGATGAATGGATCCAGTAGTGCAGACATACAATGGAAAATTGCTCAGCCACAAAGAATGAAATCGTTGCCATATGTGACATGTAAGGACCTAGTTAGTGTGTATTGTGCTAAGAGAAATAAGTGCCCTAGTGGTTTGGCTCAGTGGACAGAGCGTCGAACTAAGGGGACCCTAGGTTCGATTCTGGTTAGGGGCGCGTGCCCAGGTTGAAGGCTCGATCCCCGTTGGGGGGCATGCAGGAGGCGGCCAATCAGTGATTCTCTCTCATCACTGATGTTTCTGTCTCTCTCTCCCTCTCCCTTCCTCTCTGAAATCAATTTAAAAAAAAAAAAACTAAAAAAAGGGGGGAGAGAAATAAGTCAGACAAACACCAAAGGATTTCACTTATATGTAGAATCTAAAAACCAAAACAAATGAATAAACAAAGCAGAAACAGCCCCATACAGAATGGACCGAAGATTATCAGCATCCTAACAAAGCTGGAGTATTTGGATATACTAATAGTTCTACAGCCTCGCAGCCATAAGCAACGGTTGCCATTGTTTTTCATTTACAATGGCAAAAATTTCTTACAAATTTTATATAAGGTGAAAAAAAAATGTGAGCAAACCAAGCTATGCCTAGATAAGATAAAGCTTCTGAAATAAGGTACCAAGGGTAAAGGACACAACGACAGAACCTTCTCTACTTTGACATATACTGTAAACCTTAGAAATGTAACTACTTGTATTTTTCAGAAGTTAACTTCCCCTCCTTAAAAACGTTCTTTAAATTTACTTCTTGCCAAAACCGGTTTGGCTCAGTGGATAGAGCGTCGGCCTGCGGACTGAAAGGTCCCAGGTTCGATTCCGGTAAAGGGCATGTACCTGGGTTGCGGGCACATCCCCAGTAGGAAATGTGCAGGAGGCGGCTGATCGATGTTTCTCTCTCATCGATGTTTCTAACTCTATCTCTCTCCCTTCCTCTCTGTAAAAAATCAATAAAATATATTTAAAAAAAATAAAATAAAATAAATTTACTTCTTATGTAGGCTATGAAAACAAAAGGGGTCAGCTGTGATTTCTAAGTCCCCCTAAAAATACAAAGTTTATGGGGGGTGGGCGGGCTAGAAGGGGTCAATGGGGGAAAAGGGAACACATGTAACACTTTCAAGAATAAAGATTTTTTTAAAAAATACAAAGGTTGGAAAAACACTTTATAATCAAAACATAAGAAAATCATCAAATTTTTGCTACGTGGCTTATGCAGTGTCATTTTTCCAACTAGGCTTTAAAATTGGCTTTCCATTTCTAGCACTGTTCTTACCTTAGCCCACTTGCTCTTCTTATTTAACCTTTTTTTTTCAAGTTTGAAGTTCTCCCAAATTCTATTCAGAGAAACTACAGAATTTGTTCAATCTTGTCACTGGCCCTCCCCCCATCCTAGTTCACTAATAAGCCTGCAGTTACCTGCCTTGCACCACGAGGTGGTGTCCTGGACAAATTTAAAATCAAACCAATTTTTAATACACCAGCATCCTAAATTCTAGACTCATTTCCTAGGAAGTGAAAAGGCAAAAAGAAATAAAGTTCTTTTAAAATCCTGGTAAAGTATCAACGCACAAGGGCTGATCCTGCTCACTTACTGCTCAGCACAGCCACCAGAAGTGCTGTGCAATCACCCAGAAGAATTCACCAACATAGCAGCTGACCTTTACCCCCCAGGAAGGAACCAGTCACACCACTAAGGTGACATGGGGAGGATTACACAGACCTGGAAAAAATGAATTTAAAATATTTGCCAAGTTTTAAAGTGCCTTCTGAAGTTGTAAAACACACACATACACGCACACACCATAGACCAAACCTGGTTTTTGAGTTTGCTAGGTAGAAAACTGTTGATACTGGTGACCAGTAGAATTGTAGATTTGAAACTATCCAAGAGAAAATATTCTTGGTTCTACCACTTAAAAACATGGGATTGCTTAAACAAGAAAGCTATTGTATGACTCTTAGCTGCAGGTATCAGACAAGTTCCCTCACCAGAACTCAGTTCAGCGTATTACTCAACACTCCCCACCCTGTCCTGCAACCAGAAATACCTCCCAAATACAGTTTTCAAATCCAAAAGAACAGACATTTATTTTGAAGAGAACACTGAACTCATCTGACATTCTTTTTTAAAGACTGAATCCCCCCACTTTGTCATCTTCAGCTCCACACTCAGCCCATTTCTTTCCCTCCCACTTCCTGCCAAGTCATCCACACCTCCCCAAATGCATGCTTTGCATAATCCGAAAGAACCCCAGCTCATCAAATGTAAATAAAGGTGCACTCACCTTTTCATCAGAGTGCACACAGCCCTAACCCCACAGCAGCCGAAATCTCATTGGAAACAAGAAAAGTTGCATGAAACCTCCCAGAGAACCAGGGGGTGGGTGAACTAGGTAGATGGGGGAGGATAGTAATTCCTTAAACATTTATCTTCACAATTATTTTTTAAGAACTGTGATTACACCTAAAGGAGAATCAGCAAACATATTTCAAATTATGGGTTTATCTTTCCCTTGTGGACTAAAAGGGGCCACATACTAAACCTGACAATTCAGGGGAGGCCTGTGTGGCGGGCAGCCTTACAAACTCAGAGAAATTAAAACTTTTTAACTAAAAGCACTTATTGGTGGGTAGTCATGGCCTAGAGCAGTATTTTTCCCTAATAATTTTTTTTTTTTAGTATTTCTTTGTTGATTTCAGAGAAAAAGGGAGGAGAGAGAGAGAGAAACATCAATGATGAGAGAGAATCATTGGCTGCCTCCTGCACAAACCGCCCCAACCGGAATCGGTTGGTGACCTCCTGGTTCATATAGGTGGACGCTCAACCACTGAGCAACGCCGGCCCGGCCTTAAGAATCTTCACCTTAACTCAGCCCGCGTTGTCTTTTTGCATCTAGGATAAAAAACCTGATAAACAAGCCATTGCAATAACAAATTTCCTTTTTCTCTGGTCCCCTCCAAGTGCACGCACAGACCAGAGCAGAGACCACAAATCCCCTCATTGTTTTTATTAACCAGTTAACAATTGACTGTTAACTATCCCGTACCCACCTAGGTAAAAAGTGTATCTATCATTTTACTTTTCATCCAATCCCATGGTTCCCCCACTTTGCTTTCTCCCACCTTCCTAATCTATGACCAATGAATTTCAAGCAACCCAATTACATCTCCTTTTTGACTTTAATGTATAAAAAATAAGGTGCAAAACTGACATTTTCCGGAACATTTTCTCAATCTGTTGAGGTTTCTGCTCCAGCCATTGTCATCAGTTTGGCTCAAGTAAACTCATAAAAATTCTCTACAGGTTTGAACGTTTCTTACGATGACACCCTCTTTTGGTCATTGAACTTTTCAATCAGCTGCCTTAAAAGATCCAATAGCCAGGGTCACAAAATCTCCCTAGGAATCCATAGCTGAAATGCAAACGTTGAAACCGCAGGCAGCCCCCCCGGGGGGAGGTGTGACCTCTCCACCCCGCTTCCTTCCGGCGGCAAAGCCAGCGGGAGGGGAACGAGGGTGGCCTGTGGGACCGGGACCGGGACCGGCACCGGCTCCAAGAACCTTTTCCGAGGCGACACCAAGTGTCCCTTTTGCACCCCTTGCGTCCTTCCCATACTTGGGCAAAAATGGCACAAGCTTCAGTTACATAAGCCGCGGTACGGAGAAGTGAAACGGGCGTTGTTGTGCTCAGGGACAAACTTTTCAGAAGCCCGAGGAGAGTTCTGGAAGCGTCCCCTCGCCCCGCCCGCCCGCGGTGCGCCGCGGGCACACGCACCCCGTCCCCGCTTTAGGAGAGTCTACCTTCTGGGGCCAGAAAAGGGGGAGAAGCCGGCCTCT
>NW_005355204.1:718535-723865 GCF_000412655.1 Myotis brandtii | reverse complement strand
TGCAGCTGGGCTTAGGGTGGCGCCACGCGCGTGTCCCTCCGTCTCTGGGCCGCCTGCGTCACCACCGGTCCCACAGGGGACACTTGCGCGCAGCGTGCGCAGGTGGGGCCGGGCTAAAGAATGAACCTTGACCCGAGGGAGCCGGACTGGGACTGGACGCCGTGACCCTGACCCCGTGGAAGGGGGGGGGCGGGGGAACTGGAAGCTGTCGCCAGGCCCCAGGAAGTCCGTGCGGTGGTGTCAGTGCAGAGGCCGGGCCTGAGCTCGGCTCCGGGCCCGGGTGTCTGCTGTTCCCCCCGCGCGTGACATGAGCACCCTCCGCCCTAACCAGGCCCCTTAGGAAATGAGGGCTGCGGGGTCCAGCCTCTGCACCCTGCGTGCTGCCTTGGCGGGCCCACGCCCTGGCTCGCCGCCACCTTCCCAGCGAACCACCTGCTGGGCCTCACCCTCTACGGAGCGGGCACAGCTCTATGAAGCTGGCAGGGCCTTCAGGTCCCAGGCCCGCGTCGGTGGCGCTGGCATGGCCTTGGTTCTGGTCCAACCTACTTCAGAACAAAAGGTCGCTCATTGTGTTGCCACCTGAAACTGATAGACTGTATGGAAAATGATATTTTTAAAAGATTGCTTTATATTGTGCGTATTTATTTCTCGTGTTTCTGGACCCCTTCTTGTATTATGTCGTTTTTAGCAGATGACCAGTTAGCACAGGAAATTTATTTTTCTGAATCAATTCTCTAGATTTGTAAATGCCTGGTCAAAAAGAAGGAATAACAGTATCAGGTTTCAGTATGGACTTCTCACGATAAAACTGAAGATAATTTCAGCAGAGGCTGGAATTTCATTCAGATATATGCAGTTTGGCACCGTCACATGTCACCATATCTACCAGCAAGTTGATGGAGTTTTATTTCCCTTCCAGTGTTGACAGTACTATCATGTGACACTTTGCATTTAAATAAGTCCCGACAGCAAGTGTGAGCTAATCTTGAAATACAGAAGCACAGATGCATGAATTTTAAATAGTAAGTGGTAAGCTAGCCACAAATAACTTCTTCCTCCCTGAAAAAATAAAAGATTTATTGAAGCGTCTGTCAGTGTGGTGAACTGTACGAGAAAAAACGGCTAGTACGAAACAAGGCACCAGTACTGATGGACGCAGTGGCATCCTGGGGAGCAGAGGGTAGACACCTGGAAAAACGGAGGTATTTAAGGAGCTCTCTGTGGGACAGCACACAAGCTCTTCTGAGTAAGATTAAGGATTTATTCCAAAATTCATGTCTGCACAGATGGTGCTACTGGAAGCTCTAGCTCAGAGGACCATCATTCCAAGTGGAACAGCAGGACTTGAACAGGAGGGACCTGGGTGGCGCGCTCAGTGGTTAGAGCATAGTCCAAGCACCGCAGGGTCTTAGGTTGGATACCCAGTCCTGGTCCAGGCGACTGAAAGGCAACCAATCGATGTGTCTCTCTCACATTCTCTCTCTCTCTCTCTCCCCTCCTCCCTCCCTCTCACTCTCTAAAAAATCAAAGGAAAAAAGTATCCTTGGGTGAAGATTAACAAAAAAAAAGTGGACAGGTCCTGTGTGGAGCCCAACAAGGGAAGCCCAGCAGTGACACATCTGAGATCCATGGGAGGCTGGACAGCAGAAGCCCGGAGACTGGCTGCTTCGTAAAAGCAGATAACAAGCTGAACGTGCAGGTTGGTGGTAGGTGCTTCCCTAGGTGCCTGGCACAGCCTCCGTAAATAATAGCTCTTCGTGCCACGCCCCTTTGGAAACTGATAGAAGCTGCAGGCTTCTCTCCAGCAAAATGTGCCAGTGATACGAGGGAGCCTGCGGGCACCCGCACACCCTGCCAAGCCCACGCAGGAGTCCAGGAGCCTCCGGTTGTTGGGGGCTTTGGAACGGCACTGGTGTTAGACCCATGGGTCACACTGGACCTGGGTTCTGCAACCTGGGTACTTGGGTTCTGGCGAGGCAAGAATTCAGAACCAAGACCCAAACTGTACGTGAACATTTATTGGGTAAATCATAGTGGTGGGAAAAGTAACTCCTAAAAGAAATGGCTTAGGAAACAAGTTACAGAGGTAAAGGAAGGGCCCTTGGAGCTGGGGAGTGAGGAAGCTAATGGTCAAGTGCGGGGGCAGCGAGGGGGAGGGAGAGCACTCCAGGTCCTCCGCCCTAAGGGTTTTAAGGGTAGAGATTTTAGGGGTGGTCCCAGGAGGAATATCTCAATAGAACATTCAGCAGTTTTCCAGGTGTATTCTTTCAGGGTTGGGGTCTCCATTGGTTGAGTGGTGGGCTGCACCAGGGCAAGGGGTCATTCATTATTCTATGCAGCTGTCCCTGAGGGCAACCATGGGGTCTCTGCTCTGGTTTTGGTGCTTTTCTGGACCTGGTGCTGAAATACAACTGAGGCCTAGATGTTATTTCAGGAGGAAACATTAGGTGGTCCAAAGGGCAAAACCAGTGATGTGCTGGGGAGGAAAGGTCACCTGGGGCAACGTCCACCTACAATTCATTGTCAGTTTCTAGGCACCGGGCTTTCCGCCCTGGTGACCTGTCCCTGGCCCATCGTCCTTGCTCTGCTTGCTCTGCTCACCTCTAACTGCCTCCCACGAGGTGAAGGTCCTTCCTGAATGACAGCTGTCAATCTTCATCGAACTGTGAAACTTGCCTTTGATCCAAGGATAACGTTTATAGACATTTGCCCTAAGATAGTAAATGCAGTGTTACAGAGAAAAACCACAGGCCCACAATGGCCTCGCTTGCACTAAACCCATGACACCAAACTTAGACCTAATGCCAGACCTCAGTGAGTGCTGTTTCAGCCTCTCCCAGAAGCACAATCTTAATTAGGCAGTCTGGAATTTTCTGGCCAACACCCCGCCTTGCATGATAAAACCCTGTCCAGTCCCTTCTCTCCAAAAGATGAGGTCCTGGTCTAAAAATAATGCTTTCTTTTCTTTTGCTCCTTTGTCCTACCCTTCTCCCTATACAGACTTCCATTTTGGACTGAGACAGGACAGTAGTAAGCTGGGACAAGTAGAATAGGGAAACTGAGATGATAATTAAACAGCAGCTTGTAGCCATCTATGCCTGGCCAGTGTGGCTCAGCTGGTTGAGCATCACCCCATGCACCAGGATGTGGCTGGTTCCTGGTCAGGGCACAGACCTGGGTTTTGGGCTCAATCCCCAGTAAGGAGAGTGCAGGAGGCAGCTCTCTCTCTCATCAATGTTTCTATCTCTCCCTCTCCCTTCATCTCTCTGAAATAAATTTTTTTTAAAAACCACACACACATTGAAAAAACATCTAGAAAATCCTATCTTCCCTAAACCAGGGAAACTTGGAATAAATGGTTTGCACTTCTCCCAGCCAGAGGGCAAATAGCTTAAATGGTAGATAGATAGAAATCCAACGGACAAAAGAAAGATGCTGGGTGGGAGAGGTCTGATTTTAGGCAAAAAAGGGGTGACAGCCCAGCTGGTATGGCTCAATGGTTGAGCATCAACCTATGAACCAGGTCGTAGCGGGCTTGATTACTGTTTGGTTGGAGAGAGCCCAGGATCGGATACATGCAGACGTGTGATGAGATAATGGACTCCCCCTGGAATTTCTAACAGATCAACGTGCCAGACACAGATACCGGCTTCTTCTCAACACCTACCCCCACACAGATACTGACTCATTTCCTGAATACCCTGCCGACCCCCTGCAGTGGAAACTTCCTCAGCTGAATACCTCAGCTCATGTCCCTGCCCCTCACCCAACCGCAGTATAAAAAAAGCGCCCCCCTCCCTGTTGGCACGAATCCACGTGCCCTGTCTTTGGGGTCCATGGGTCGCCCGGGGATGCAGAATAAACCTTTCCTTTTCTTTCTTTCACTCGACTCTCTTTATTTCCTATGCCACCTCCTGAGCCACCTAACCTAACATTTGGTGCCAAAACCGGGTGGCATGAGCACTCCATTTGGCCATCCCTCCGCGGCTCGGGGTGCCCGCCTCTCCCTCCTTGTGGCCCAGGACCCATCAGGACCTCGTTTCTTCATCTTGGCAGCCCTTTCCCAGTTTGGCAACATCAGCGGTGAGTCCCGCCCCACCCCCGTGCCCGTTCCTCGTGGCTGCCCGCCCACCGGCGTCTCTGTCCATAAAACGCGGCCACGTCAGAGATTGCCTCTCCGGACCCTTCCAGGAAGGCTCCTCCGGACCTCGACAGGTAGTGGAGACGTCCCTATCTCCCCCGGTACAACTGTCCAGCCGTAGTGTGGGTTAAACCGCTGGGACGCCAGCCTTTCGCCCCGCTACACGCCACGGGGTATCAAGCACAGGGGAATCCAAATTCCAAACCTGACCTGAACACACCTCTAGGGTGCCGGCTCGCCGATCTGGCTAAACATTATGTCTGCCCCGGACCTGCGTCCTATTTCTGTAACGTAGCATGGCCTCAGTATGAAAACGGGACCTTGACTTTACCGTCCGTACCGATCTCAGTAATTTCTGCCAGCAAACTGGGAAATGTGCCCAAGCCTCTCTCTTTCTCTGGCTCTCCCTCTCTCTGCATCCCCATCCTCATAGGTCGACACTCAACAACCGAGCCACACTCACTGGGCCAAATCCTAACTTTTAATTTGAGTATGCTGACTTTAAAATTTTAGAAAATAAAAAGGTGCTTGACTTTATGTGTGTGGGTGTGTATGGTGTGTGTGTGGGGGTGGGTTCATGTGCTGTGTGTGGGAGGCGGCGACAGCACTGCCATCGTCCTCGCGTCCTCCCACTCCCCTCCACCAGAGACCACCACGAACTTCCCCAGCAGAAGGCTGCCCGTTCTCCCTCCGGCTTATGCCCCTGTCCATCCACACTCTCCCCTCCTCCCTCCCTGCCGACCCTTCTCCAGCCACGCCTTCTCCGCTACCTACTGACCCTGCCTCCTGATCCCACCTCCCTTCTTCTGCCCGCCCCACGGGGCCGTAAACTCAAACCGCCAGAGGACAACCCCGCACCCCTCCATGGCGCCGCCACGTGCTCGATGCGCCCTCGTCCTCGGGCGCAGGCAGTCCACCCGTCTCGTCGCCATTGGGAAGCGGTCCCACTGGGCCGGGGTTGGTGCCGTGCGCCCCCTCTCCTCCTCCCTCTGCTACCCCTCTCCGGTGACACCTTCTCCTCTTTTTTTTAAAAATATATATTTTATTGATTTTTTACAGAGAGGAAGGGAGAGAGATAGAGAGTTAGAAACATCGATGAGAGAGAAACATCAATCAGCCGCCTCCTGCACATCTCCCACTGGGGATGTGCCCGCAACCCAGGTACATGCCCTTGACCAGAATTGAACCT
>NW_005355204.1:714356-718468 GCF_000412655.1 Myotis brandtii | reverse complement strand
CTAACGTACATGCCCTTGACCGGAATCGAACCCGGGACCCTTCAGTCCGCAGGCCGACGCTCTATCCACTGAGCCAAACCGGTTACGGCGCCTTCTCCTCTTTGTGCTGACCCTCCCCGCTTTCCGCCCACCGCTGCTGCTGCTGCAGCCACTGCCAGAGCAGTGGCTGGACAACAACCCCTCCCCCACCCCCTGCCTGCTTCCCCAGTCAGTAAACACACGCGTCCGCAGCCCCACCTTCCTTCTGTCCCTCCTCCCCTCTGCCCCACCCCTGGGAGGTTGCGACTTTTATTTTATTTTTTTTTTTTTCATTGTTTATTTATTTATTTATTTTTTTGTTGTTTTTGTTTTTTTGTTTGTTTGTTTGTTTTTAAGAATCCTACTAAGGGAGTTGATGGAGGATTTCTCCATCTTTTATTTTCAGAGAAGCTTTCTTACTCCACCTTTGATACCTAATCAAGTGTCTCTTCTCCCTCACCCTTAATACCTAATCAATTTTCTCATAGTAAATTTCTATTGATTGACTCTTCACTTTGCCTGTTGGCTATACATCATCAGTTGCCTATGTGTGTTTAGAGCAGCGGTTCTCAACCTGTGGGTCGATCCTAAGACCATCGGAAAACACATATATAATTACATATTATTTTTGTGATTAATCACTATGCTTTAATTATGTTCAATTTGTAACAACGAAAATACATCCTGCATATCAGATATTTACATTACGATTCATAACAGTAGCAACATTACAGTTATGAAGTAGCAACGAAAATAATTTTATGGTTGGGTCACAACATGAGGAACTGTATTTAAAGGGCCAGAAGGTTGAGAACCACTGACTAACCCAACCCTCTCATTTTACTGATGGATTAAAAAAATAACCCCTGGTAGCTGAAGTGACTTTGCTGAAGTCTCACAGGGGTTATGTTTGGAGGCTGGACCTGAACTCAGCTCTCCCACTTTAGTCGGGACCTCTCTGCTCTGCTTTGATGCCTGTTGCTGTTCTGATCACTGCCCCACATGTAGAGAGACAGAAACCACCAGCCATTTAGTTGTTTAGCCCCAAAAAGAGCCAATTGTAGGTGTTCTTTAAATCACATCTACAGTCACCCACTGCACCACCTTCTGACCCCCACCAGCTCTGTGATATTGTTCATCTGCTCAGGGTGGCCTGGCATGCAGTTCTTGGCCATCTAAGCCCCAGCCTCGTATGTGGCCCTGAAAACTGTAGAACGTCTATACTTGGCAGAGGAACAGCTGCCAAAGAACAGAATATGCTCTAGTTCTTGTTTTAACTTGACTCCATTGTTCACCAAATATATTTTTCCTTCAATGACAGTCCTACCGTAGTAACCTGTACCCCACGCAGTGCCCTCTGTAAGTTCTAACCGCCCACCTTGCCCCATGCCCTCTCCGCCAAATCTCCAGCAGTTAAATTCACAGGTGGCCGGCCAGTTCCCTTTACAAGAGGTTGCAGTTGGGAAGGATTTTATCCGGACAGCCATTCTCTCTCACTTTTCTGATCTTCCTCAATAGCCTCTTCTATTTCTGCGCCCATTCTACCCCTGAGGGAGGCAGCAGGGACTGAGGGCATAGTCTGAATCTATGCCCCCCACTCTCTACGTCCAGCCTCACAGATTGAGAGGAATCTCAGGTCCTTTTCCACTGACCTGACCACCTTTACTGTAAACTTAACCTGACCTTTAAGGTCCTTAATAGCCCTCAGACCCTGGTCCAAGATCGAGTGAATATGGCCTTTAAGGTTAATGCCCGTGAGGAGCAGGCACAGTCAGAATGGGAGGCCCACCTTTGACAGAAGGTAGACCACAAACTTGGTTGCGCCCCTGTGGCTGACGGCAGCCGCCATGACCCTAAGGGGGCTGTGTGCAGTGGGGGTGCAACGAAAGGAACGCCACCTGGAGAATGCTTCAAATGCAGAAATGAAGGCCACTGGGCAAAGCAGTGCCCCCAGCCCCGGGCTCCAACCAAGCCCTGCTCAGCGTGCGGTCAAAGTGGCCACTGGAAGAGTGACTGCCCTGGAAAGGTGGCGGGCCCTCTGCTGCCCTTCCAGGTCATGACCCGCCGCTGGCCATGCTGGGACTGGCCGAAGACTGAAGATGCCCCGACTCGACAACCCAATCACCCTCGCCGAGCCCAGGGCTTCACTGAAGGTAGTGGGTCACCTTCCTGATTGACACGGGGGCTGCCTTCTCTGTCCTGCCCTCCTTTTCAGGGTCCTTTTTCCTTCCACGATCTCGGTCATGGCTATTGACGGCAAATCCACCTGCCCACTGGCCACCGGACCCCTTCCCTGCCTCCCTGATGATAGCTAGCCCTGTAACCCACTCGTTCTTAGTCATGTTTTCATGCCCTGTGCCCCTGTTAGGACGAGATATTCTCACCAAACTAGGGGCCACTCTGCAGCCCACTCGGAGCCCGTCAGCCTCCCTGCTCCTTCCGCTCCTGGCCCCCTCCCTTCACAGGGACGCCGATCCTCCACTGCCATGCGTCCCCTTATGAGGCCCAGTTGTTCCAGACCACAGTCGCCTACCTCAGTCTCGCTGTGAACGCCTTATCTCCTTATCTCCTCCACGACTGTCCCCACCTCTGAACTGAAAACTGCTCTGACCTCAGCATCTTCTCACCCCGCTCCCCTCGCCCACTCCACCCTTCCCAAAGGAAACTTCCTTGAATGTACAGGTTTATTCAACAGTCCTGCTATTATCAGAAACTGAATTCATTATCTCTAGGAAAAATGCGGCAACTTTAAAATCCAAGCGGCTAGAGGCCTGGGAACAGGCTGTGCAACCTGCTCCCTCCCTCCCTCCACCTTTTCTCCAGCCTCATATCCAGGTCCCTGGCTTCCACTGCTCTTTCCCTTTCTCTTTTCCCTCGGATAACAGCGCATTCTAACATCCCTCCCACTTTCACTGCAATACCTACCTCTCTCAGACTCTATGCCACCTCCTGAGCCACCTAACCTAACAATTCCCAGTGGGGGGCGTGAAAGAGACAGCCAATCAATGATTCTCTCTCAGCATTGATTTTTCTCTCTCTCTCCCTGTCCCTTCTTCTCTGAGATCAATAAAAATATATTATACTAGCCGGGGCTGGTTTGGCTCAGTGGATAGAGCGTCGGCCTGCGGACTGGGGGGTCCCAGGTTCGATTCCAGTCGGGGGCGTGTGCCTGGGTTGCGGGCACATCCCCCGTAGGAGATGTGCAGGAGGCAGCTGATCAGTGTTTCTCTCTCATTGATGTTTCTGGCTCTCTGTCTCTCTCCCTTCCTCTCTGTGAAAAGTCAGTGAAATATATTAAGAAAAAAATATATATATATATTATACTAGTATATGTGAGAAAGGGCTCACCTGTCCAAATGTCAAATAGCGAACTGGGAAGCAGAAGCATGGCGAACATAAGACTGAATAACACTCTCGAGAGCAGGCGCCCATTGTTCAGGATTACAACGTATTTATTCAGTCCCTCCTCTGGCTCCTCATTGGCTGAGGACTATTTGGTCACCTGTTTCCCAATAAGTCACCTAGGTCTTGCTGTCTCCCATTGGGACATTTAAAATATTGGGCTGAGACCTTTCTAGCAGTCTCCACCTCCCCCTGTTAAGCCTGGGGGTTTCCACCATTTGCTGGCTCACGTGCGCAGTTCTTTGTTCCTACATCCTCTTCTCTCCTCCCCACATTCTGCTTGCCCTGAGGAAATTCAGAAAATTCCATCCAAAGCCGACCATGCTGGAGATGGATCACACAGGAGGTGGTCAATGGGGAGGAGAGGGGACATATGTGATACTTACAAAAATAAAGAATTATTTTAAAAAATAAATAAATAATAAATAAATGCCGGTCATGGCAGGTAGTCAGGTTCTAGGCAGGCATCTTCCCTGACAAAGGTCAACCTTTACCTTAACTCCTTAACTGAATCTTCTATTGTCTTTTTGCACCTAGGATAACAGGCCTTGGGATGTCAGGGTAATTTCCTCTCCCCTGCCCCCCACTCTTCAGGGTGCAAGCAATGCACCAGAGCAGAGACCACAAATCCCATCATTGTAATTGCTATCCCGTTAGTGACTGTTAACTATCCTGCACCCACCTCTGTATAA
>NW_005355204.1:710188-714332 GCF_000412655.1 Myotis brandtii | reverse complement strand
AAGAAAGATTTATTAAAAAAAAAAAAGACGTGTATGTCTATTTGTTTTACTTTTTATTTAATCCCAGAGGTTTCCCCAGTTTGCTTTCTCCGGCCTCCCTAATCTCTCTCCAGTGGAGTTCATGTAACTCCTTATGCCTCCTTTGACTGTAATGGATAAAATAAGGTGCATTTTCTCAGTCCACTGAGGTTTTGCTTCCTGGCAATTGTCATCAGTTTGGCTCAAATAAACTCATAAAAATTCTTTCAGATTTGGACATTTCTTACTTTGACATAAGTAATGAGATTGTTTGGCAGGATTCTGTTAGGTCGCCAAAGGAGGAAGGCACGAGGCCAGAGAGGTGAGGGATTACGAATTTACTGGATCATCCACACACCAGGTGGCTGAGCCTGGATGGCTCCAGGCCCCAGTGACGGGAGTCAGCAGCTTTTAGAGGACTTTTGGCGCCTTTTTTCTGTGCGGAGACTTCTTTATGCAGACCTGGAGGGGAGAGAGTGGAAGGGTGACCACCTGGGGTCCTCAGGAGAAGGGCACAGTGACCAGGAGGGACCTGGACTTCTTGCCGTCACTTTATTAGGAGACACAAATTATTTTATTAGACAACTAAAGGAAACGGTGACTCTGAAAGCCTTGGGAACATTTCAGGGTTATAAAAAAAATATTGAGAATTTCCATCATTAGCTGTGATGGGTGAAGAAAAGGAAAAGAGTGAGACTCAGTCCACCAGGTTGAGGTTTTGGCCAGGCGAGTTTGCTCTATAGACACTGTAGTCAGAGGAAGAGACAGGCTGGTGGGAGGAGAGAGTGAAGATCGATAAACAGAATCCTCATCTAAATGGGAGTCGGCCTTTCCTCTCTGAAAACACAGTTCTCTCCTTTTGTTTTTGGTGGAAGTGGAGTTCTTGGAATTTGGGGATGAAAAGAATTTCCTGAGGCCCCCACTGGAGGCTGGGGTTTCATGGAAAGCTATATTAATGATGTAAAATTCCGGGTGTTTCCCTCCAAGGGCCCATCTCTGACTGTCTTGCTATGGAAGAAATCCAATCTTGTCTCCAGCAGGACCAGAGTAAAGGCCACCGCCCAGAATTTCTGCTCCATATTACAGTCCAGTCCTGCATCTGCCAGCTTAGCTTGTGTTCCCAGCTAAGTCCATTGCGTGTGGGGTCTGCACAGCCATGGGCCATGCAGCTGCTTAAAACAACATGGCCGTGGAGGTGAGCACACAGGCGAGGGGGGGTCATGGAGCAAGAGAGCAAGAGGGGAAAAGGGAGGGGGATTTTAACTTGCCAAGATTTTGCACGGTTCTGATGGGGTCCACCCCCAGCCAATCGATTGTTCCCCAGGCTAGACTGACAGACAAGCACCTTCCACACTTCACCCGAATTCACTGAGCATGCGCCCATCTCCTCTTTAGTTCGATCCCTTCCTGTGATCTGCAGGGAATGCACTGGTGGTTCCCTCGGAGAGGGAAGGGGCAGCTTGCTGCCAGCCGACCATGCTTATAATATCTGGCCTCCCCTTTGCTCTCTTCCTATTGTCAGTATTAATAAACTAGCTACTTACAATGGTAACACTTTGTCCTGTAGACTGGGTGTGGTTTGCCATTAAACCACATATCTAGAACTGCCACTCTTTTTTTTAAATTAAATCTTTATTGATGAAAGTATTACAGATGTCCTTCTTTTTTCCCCATTGACCCCTTCCAGCCTGCACCCACCCCTGGGCTTCACCACCCTATTGTCTGTGTCCATGGGTTATGCACATGTGCATACAAGGTCTTTGGTTAATCTCTTCCCAGCCGCCCTCCCCCATCTTCCCTCTGAGAGCCAACAGTCTGGTCCATGTCTTCATGTCTCTGGATCTATTTTGTTCATCAGTTTATTTTGTTCTTTAAATTCCACGTATGAGTGAGATCATGTGATATTTATCTTTCTCTGACGGCCCAGGTGACCATGCTTATAATGTCTGGCCTCCCATTTGCTGTCTTCCTATTGTCAATATTAATAAACTAGCTACTTATGATGATAATACTTTGTCCTGTGGACTTGGGTGTGGTTTGTCATTAGAGCACATATCTAGAACTGCAATTCTTTTTTTCTTTTTTTTACCTTAAAAAAAAAATACGTCTTTATTGATTTTAGAGAGAGAGAAAGGGAGAGAAACATCGATGTAGGAGAGAACCATCCATTGACTGTATCCTGCAAACCCCCCCCCCCCCCCCAATTGGGGATTGAGCCCACAACCCAGGCATGTGCCCTGACCAGGAATCAAACCATGACCTTTTGGTGTGCAGGACCATGCCCAACCAATTGAGCCACACCGGCAAGAACTGCAACTCTTTGTTGTTCCTGAATAAACCCATTCGCTGGAGAAATAATCTGGCTGTCTATTTGTGTGAGGTGAACAATGTTGGCCATAGGGAGGAGGAGGTGATCATGGGGAAAAACTAACACAGGGGAAGAAATACAATCTCTAGGGAAGAAAAGCCAAGTGCAGGCTTGGGGTTTATCTGGTTTCATTTTGCTGTTGTTTCTGGTTGTGACCTTAAAGACACTCCCACATACTTCTCATCAAATAGCAGGTGGACAGAAAAGGAATTGGAGACGCCAGAGAGAAAAGTGATCGTCACAGGAGTCGGCCTCGGAGGAGGTCTGGAGCTTCGGGAGTAAGACAGAGGAACTGACTGAAGAGGAGGGATTTACACGTCTCCCTTCAGAGCAGACAGGAGGTGGAGGAGGGTGGGGAATGAGCAGGCTGGCGGGGATGCTCCTGTCTGCTGGCCAGACCTCAGCGCAGGAGGAGGCGTGGGAAGCATGGTGTTCGGGACAGTTGTGGGATGTTTGGGATGGCAGACACAGCTCATGCCTAAAATCAAGCAGTGGAGAAGGCCCCTAATCTGCTCAGAAAAAGGAGCCAAGAGGAACGCATTGATCACGACTCCACCTGCCGCCTCCGAACCCCCGTTCCTCAGAAGGGGGGCAGGGCAGGCTGCATGGGAAACCCTTGTCCCATTCTTGGGGGGGGCGGGGCGGGGGCGAGAGGCCACAGAGGGAAACCAGCTGCTTTTTTAAACAACTGGTAGTCAATTTATTAAAAAGGTTGATTTAAGCACCTGCGATGGTGACTTCCACCTCGACTACTGCTCCATCCGGATGGAGGTCATCTGCTCCAGGCTCAGAGGCTGTGCAAGCCAGTGCGTGGCTGTGGGCCCTGGTGGGGAGCCACCCAAGTCTTAGCGCCTCCCCTCAGCCTGATTTTCTTGTTCAGAGTCAGACTGGTCCTTCCACCTCGAGATTCTCTGCCTTTGGGCCTCAGGTCAGGCCAGCGCATACCTTCTCCAGAGGCGGCGCGTGGCGGTTACGATTCCAATCCCGCGAGTCGCCACCTCGGGCTCCACCGGTGTCTTTTTGTATCTCTAACGGCTGCGGCTGTGGCGTGGCTACACACCCTGACCTACTCGTTCCCGCAGAGCAGGTCTTCCCGGGAGAGCGAACCACCTGCTGTGAGCAGCGGCACCCGCGCCTTTGTGCCTGCTGCCCCCGGACACCCGATAAAATGCCAGTGTTGCTGCCACAACTTTAACCACGCACAAACCTCGGTTTCCCTGTCTGTAAAATAGGAATAGTAGTGGCTACTCTGTCTCATATGGTCATTGGGAACAATTAGTTCTCTGAGCTCCCCAGATAAGAGGTGTGGAAGCACATATTCTATGAGAAATGGGCTGTTTCACATATTCACAAATATTGAAGATGTTTCTCTAATGAAAACACTGCCTCCCAGTCTCAGAGAAACATGTTAATCACAAATCTCAGAGGGTACCAAGATTTCACAGAATTCTACATCTGTGAGTAGTTTATGTTTTAGCTTTCCTGCCTTCGAAACAAATTGCCCAGCTCTGGCCGGGTGGCTCAGTTGGTCCCATACACCACGGATGCAGGTTTGATCTCTGATCAGGGCACATGCAGGCATCAACCAATGAATGCACCAATAAGTAGAACAACAAATCTCTCTCTCTCTCTCTTTCTCAAATCAATTGTGGACGAAAGGGGCCACATGCTGACCTGACAAGCTCAGGGGAGGCCTGCATGGCGGGCTTGCAAACTCAGAGACCTAAAGTCACCACAAAGGATTGTTAACGTAAAAAA
>NW_005355204.1:707890-709313 GCF_000412655.1 Myotis brandtii | reverse complement strand
CAAATGTAACCCCGCCATTCTCCGGAGCACTATCTCAATTCAGTGAGGTTCTGCTTCCTGGCATATGTTGACAGTTTGGCTCAAATAAACTCACAAAAATTCTTTACAGGTTTCAATGGTTTTTTTACGTTAACACAATACATAAAATTAAAAACAAACCAATTGCCCAGAATTGGTATCAGAACCAATTGGTATCATTCTGATAAGTCAGAACACAGTCACTGTTCTCATCCCACCTACACACACATTCTTACCGCAATTCACTTCCAGGCACATTGCTAAGTGGGGAAAGCCTCGGTGTGGGGCAGTGTGCACCTTATGCTGCCTTTCGTGTAAAAGGGGGGGAAATAATGATACCGAGTTTTTGGACTGGAACCGGATTCTTTGTCCGCCAGAATGGAAGAATGAATCCATGGACAGAAAATGGTATAGCAAAGGTGGAAATTTATTGAAGAATAGATACAGACTCCCACGTGGGGAGAGGGAAGAGTCCCAAGTGGTATAGCAAAGATGGAGATTTATTGAAGAACAAGTACGGACAACCAACTAGGAAGGGGGAAAGGGTCCCACTGGGTTCCTTTTCCCTGTGGCTTATAAAGGCTGCAGTTCCTGTGTCCTGGTATCCCCTCTGATTGGTCAATATTCCCCTTCGAATTGGTTACTATAGTGATTCCTAAGGCCCTCCTCCCTCATAGTCCTTCCATTCCTCTGGGCTTTCTTCTTTTCCATCTGAATGAAGAGCTTCCTTCTCTTTTTGTAAATATAGACCTTTCCTGGTACTTCCAGTTCCCGTGTCTTATGTAAATGCAGCTGTTGCTGCTCCCTTGTCTTATGGAGATGTAAGTGCACCTGCTTCCTGTGTTATGGAAATGTGCCTTCTCCCAGTCTGTAGCCCCGCGCTTTTCCATGGACCCCAATTCTAAAAATCCCTAAACCTGCCTATACCCCCCTAAAATTCCTGCCTCAGTAACAATCATTTTGCTTTCATACGGAACTCTGACATTCCACCCCAGACACTGGGGCTGGGGCCACAACCGGGCGGTGAGGGGGGACAGGGGTAAAAATGAGACTTTTCCCTATTACAGTTTCAACTATGTGAATGTTATTGATGGAAACTGTTTCCAAATTAATTTTACAATGAAGCACTAGAGAGGTGGACCTGTACATAGCAAGGAAAGGGGCCGCTCTTGGGCCTGCAGAGCACAGGGTGGCATTAGTGGGGTGACACTTCACAGAGGTCCGCGTGCTGGGAAGGCTTCCTCACACCCCACACACCGCTTGGCATGGCTGTCAATGCCACAGAAAGAAACCACAAACCACCTCCAGAGCCTGTTAACGTAAAAAAACCATTGAAACCTGTAAAGAATTTTTTGTGAGTTTATTTGAGCCAAACTGTCGACATATGCCGGGAAGCAGAACCTCA